>NC_135960.1:68043026-68225526 GCF_053455715.1 Rhinoraja longicauda | reverse complement strand
TTCACCTGGTGACAACCTACTTCACCTGGCGACATCCTGGCGACAACCTACTTCACCTGGCGACAACCTTCATCACCTGGTGACAACCTACTTCACCTGGCAACAAACCGGTGACAACCTACTTCACCTGGTGACAACCTACTTCACCTGGCAACATCCTGGCGACAACCTACTTCACCAGGTGACAACCTACTTCACCAGGTGACAACCTGGCGACAACCTTCATCACCTGGCGACAACCTGCTTCACCTGGCGACAACCTACTTCACCTGGCAACAACCTGGCGACAACCTACGACAGCGCCCGCATCAGGAGACGTCAAGCTACGCTCATTGGCATCAAACCAACAGTCGCCGAAAAATTTCACGACTTCACAACATCCAGCAACGACCAGAAAAACGCTACGACTGTTTGGAGACGACTCACGACCGTGCCCGCGACACCCTGGCGACCGTGCGGTGACAGCCTAGTCACCTGTAGTCGCCTAAAACATCGCCGAAATAGGACAGGGCCGTTACATTTTAGATTTGCTTTATTTATGTTTCTGGCACTCCGTGGTGCTTTAGAGACACGGGAGAGGGGTCATTAGTGGGCCAGGGGCGTATTGTCATTTCATTATCACGTGACCTCTGTTGGTCCAGAAAAAAACGGATAATCCAGAAAGGCTCTGGAACCGAGAGTGCCGGAGAATCGGTGGTGGACCCGTACTGTGTCTGCAACATCTGCTGGAAGGTGCAGGTGGACTAACAGCAGGATGCTTTCCAAGCCAACACCCCCAGTAATCAGGGCTGGAGGGGTGGAGGGAACTCTTCAAGATAGATAGAGCTCCAGGGGCTAGCGGAATCAAGGGGTATGGGGAGAAGGCAGGAACGTGGTACTGATTGAGAATGATCAGCCATGATCACAATGAATGGCGGCGCTGGCTCGAAGGGCCAAATGACCTCCTCCTGCACCTATTTTCTACACCTTCAAACCTCGCTGAAGATAGATAATGTTTAGGAAGGAACCACAGATGCTGGTTTACACCGAAGGTAGATACAAAAATGCTGGAGTAACTCAGCGGGCCAGGCAGCATCTCTGGAGAGAAGGAACGTGTGACGTTTCTCAGGTCGAGACTGAACAAGGGTCTCGACCCGAAACATTACCCATTCCTTCTCTCCAGAGAGGCTGCCTGCCCCGCCGAGTTACTCCTGCATTTTGTGTCTAACTCAGCACCTATCACGGATTAATCCTGAACCCTTCCCATTCAAAATGGTCCAGTATGCTTCAAGCAATGGATGACCTGTTGAGCGAAGTGTCAACACACTTGGTTGTGACACCACAGCATGGTTACTTCATTCGGGGCATTCTCCCACTTCAGATGGCCGTATGCAATGGGCTACTCCTGCACCTATTGTCTATTGTCTATTGTCTATTGTTTATTGTCTATTGTCTATATCATGTCTTCCAGAAGTCTCAAAAAAAGGCTTCTCAAGCAATCTTATTATTCTTTTTGTCACAGCATGTCTGCTACATTGGTAAAGGTATCAAGTTAGGAACAGGGGACGTACAATGAGATCTGGGTGTCCTAGTGCATCAGTCACTGAAAGGAAGCATGCAGGTACAGCAGGCAGTGAAGAAAGCCAATGGAATGTTGGCCTTCATAACAAGAGGAGTTAAGTATAGGAGCAAAGAGGTCCTTCTGCAGTTGTACAGGGCCCTAGTGAGACCGTACCTGGAGTACTGTGTGCAGTTTTGGTCTCCACATTTGAGGAAGGATAATCTTGTTATTGAGGGCGTGCAGCATAGGTTTACTAGGTTAATTCCCGGAATGGCGGGACTATCATATGTTGAAAGACTGGAGCGACTAGGCTTGTATACACTGGAATTTAGAAGGATGAGAGGAGATCTTATCGAAACGTATAAGATTATTAAGGGGTTGGACACGTTAGAGGCAGGAAACATGTTCCCAATGTTGGAGGAGTCCAGAACAAGGGGCCACAGTTTAAGAATAAGGGGTAGGCCATTTAGAACTGAGATGAGGAGAAACTTTTTCAGTCAGAGAGTTGTGAATCTGTGGAATTCTCTGCCTCAGAAGGCAGTGGGGGCCAATTCTCTGAATGCATTCCAGAGAGAGCTCTTAAGGATAGCGGAGTCAGGTGGTATGGGGAGAAGGCAGGAACGGGGTACTGATTGAGAATGATCAGCCATGATCACATTGAATGGCGGTGCTGGCTCGAAGGGCCGAATGGCCTCCTCCTGCACCTATTGTCTATTGTCTATTGTCTAACTGTGTTTTGCAGCACAAAATGGTGAATAAGCCATGCATCAAAGCAGTCTTTAATATTCAGGCACTTTGGCTCATTCCACCGCTGTATCATGTAAGAAATGTATGCTCCACAAACCAAAATGTCCACCAGAGAAATCTGTATTATACAGGTCTGCAAAAGACAAGAGAACCCTCTTATCATAGACAAGGAAGTTTAAAGCTATAACACCATTCCTTACCCTTCCATATCTCTAGCCTCCTTCTCCCCTCACTCTGAGTCTGAAGAAGGGTTTTTGACCCAAAATGTCACCCATTCCTTCTCTCCGGAGTCCCACTGAGTTACTCCGGCATTTTGTGTCTACCAGTCAGTGTAAACAGCATTTGCAAACTTCCTTGTGTAGGAAGGAACTGCAGGTGCTGGTTTAAACCGAAGATGGACACAAAAAAGCTGGAGTAACTCAGCGGGTCAGGCAGCATCTCTGGAGAAAAAGGTCTGAAGAAGGATCTGGACCTGAAACGTCACCTATCTCTTTTTTCTCCAGAGATGCTGTCTGACCCGCTGAGTAACTCCAGCTTTATGTGTCTATCTGGAGTTCCTTCCTACACACCATTATGCTTTGTGGTCCATGCTTTCTATGTAGGATGAATTTCATTCAATTGGTTTAGAGTCACATAGCCCATGCTTTGCCAGCAGGGTTACTCAAGATAGATTTTAGATTTAGATTTAGAGATACAGCGCAGAAACAGGCCCTTCGACCCACCGGGTCCGCGCCGCCCAGCGATCCCCGCACACTAACACTATCCTACACACACTAGGGACAATTTGTTTTTACATTTGCCCAGCCAATTAACCTACAAACCTGTACGTCTTTGGAGTGTGGGAAGAAACCGAAGATCTCGGAGAAAACCCACGCAGGTCACGGGGAGAACGTACAAACTCTGTACAGTACAGCACCCGTAGTCGGGATCGAACCTGAGTCTCTGGCGCTGCATTCACTGTAAGGCCGCTGCGCCACCGTGCCGCTCTAAGATAGATAAGGGCTGATAGCTTGCAGTATGTTTGAGGCCACAGAGAGAAAGTAGGTTCTGCCTGTTCACTGATTTGGTCTTTCACATATATCATAGTCTCAGATTCAGAGTGATACAGCGTGGAAACAGGCCCTTCAGCCCAACTTACCCACACCGGCCAACAATGTCCCAGCTACACTAGCCCCATTTGCCTGCGCTTGGTCCATATCCCTCCAAACCTGTCCTATCCAAGTACCTGTCTAACTGTTTCTTAAACATTAGGATAGTCCCAGCCTCGACTACCTCCTCTGGCAGCTTGCTCCCTACACCCACCACCCTCTGTGTGAAAAAGTTACCTCTCAGATTCCCATTAAATCTCTTCCCCTTCACCTTGAACATATGTCCTCTTGTCCCCGATTCCCCTACTCTGGGCAAGAGACTCTGTGCATTTACCAGATCTATTCCTCTCATGATTTTATACATTGTAAACCGAAGGACAAGAGGAAAGAGGTCATGCATTTGAAAGTGGACTACTTCCATAAATGCATCTACTTCCAGGCCACACGTGAAGTTACATTGATCAGTCAGCGGCACATTGATTTTTCCATCTTGGACTCCACAAAATGCCTTCAGGAAGTGACTGTGGTTGCCTGATGGAGTGAGCAAATGCTGAAACAGCAGACTTCAGTAAATACACTTGGAACTGTTTCAAGGGAATCGTCTCCAGTGGATATTAAAAAGAACGCGTTAAAAACCTTAAAAGCTGTGATTATTTTTCGGGGGCATGTGCTGCTTCTAAAACCACAATTCCATGAATAAATGACGTTTAATTTGTTTTTTCAGGGTGAGATATGTTTTCCATTTCCTTTCAAAAAGGGGATTAGCCACAGATGAGAAAAAGTTACAGCATGAATGTTGCAAGCTGTCAGGACCGTTCCACACTCATGTCTGTGAACTGACAGATGCACTGCTGCATACATACAAGCAGCTCAAAGAGACACATGCACACATGAACACACAGACTCTATGCACGCTTACTCAGTCACACAGTGTGGCACGGTGGCGCAGCGGTAGACCTACTGCCTTGCAGCACCAGAGACCCGGGTTCCATCCTGCCTACGGGTGCTTGGAGTTTGTACGTTCTCCTCGTGTCCTGCGTGCGTGGGTTTTCTCCGGGTGCTCCGGTTTTCTCCTGCACTCTCAAAGACGAGTGGGTTTGCAAGTTAACTGGCTTGGTATAAATGTAAAATTAACCCTAGTGTGTACAGGATAGCGTTAGTGTGCGGGGATCGCTGGTCGGTGCGGACTCGGTGGGCCAAAGGGCCTGTTTCCGCGCTGTATCTCTAAACTAAACTAAACTAAACACATGCTATCACCCTCTCACACACCTGCACACACACTTTATATACAGTACCTTCTCTACCTTCTCACAGAAAAATAGGGGTTCACATGGATTCAGACGGACAGAGACAGAATGAGCACAGCCAGGTGCTGCCAGAGTATTAAATTGTTGTTACAAGGGACGATTCAGTGAGAAAAATCATCTGTGTATTATTCAGTCATGTCATGCTTGCACAAGAGCACAATCCAGCCACACACAAGAACAACTCAGCGGGATGAATATTGATGGTACACACAGAATGCTGGAGTAACTCAGCGGGACAGGCAGCATCTCTGGAGAGAAGGAATGGGCGACGTTTCAGGTCGAGGCCCTTCTTCAGACTGATGTCAGGGGAGAGGGCCGGACAAAGATAGAATGTAGTGGGAGACAGGAAGACTAGTGGGAGAACTGGGAAGGGGAGGGGATGGAGAGGGAATGCGGGGACTATCTAAAGTTAGAGAAGTCAATGTTCATACCGCTGGGGTGTATGAATATTGATCTCTCTAACTTCAAGTAGCCCTTGCAATCCCTCTCTCTCCATCCCTCCCCCACCCAATAGACAATAGACAATAGGTGCAGGAGGAGGCCATTTGGCCCTTCGAGCCAGCACCGCCATTCAATGTGATCATGGCTGATCATTCCCAATCAGTACCCCGTTCCTGCCTTCTCCCCATACCCCCTGACTCCGCTATCCTTAACAGCTCTAGTCGCACCAGCTAACAACAAGCAATGACCTGTTTCCTTTATCATCGTTACTGTTTTTGCATATCTTTCATTCTTTTGTTCTCTATCTCTCTACTTTCCTGTATATATCTCTCATTTCCGTGTCCCCCCCCCCGACTCTCAGTCTGAAGAAAAGTCTTGTCCTGAAACGTCACCCATTCCTTCTCTCCGGAGATGCTGCCTGACCCGCTGAGTTACTCCAGCATTTTGTGTCTACCTTCGATAAGAACAACAGTGTCAGGACAAAAATCCCAGAGTGCAAAATATAGAGTTACAGCATTATAGTGTTACAGTTACAGGGAAAGTGAAAGAAAAGGTGAACAAAAAAAGTGTAAGGGTGACAATGAGGTAGTTTGGGAGATCAAGGCTGCATCTTTGGCTTATGGGAGGACTAGTCTGATCACTGCAGGGAACAGGCTGTTCCCGAATCTGGTGGTAACTGCTGCCAAGCTTTGTAGCTTCTGAGCAGAGGGGTGAAGAGGGAAAAGGCTCTTGATTATGTTGGATGCGTTCCCGGGGAAATATGAAGAGCAGATGGAGTCAATGCAGGAGAGGCTGAACTGGGCTACATCCGCAACTCTCTAAAACCTCTTACGGAAGATCTGATGCCAAGCCAAGCTGACGTACGTTCTGTGAGGATGCTTTCTAGGGTGCGCTGTAGAAACTGGTCGGAGATCTTGGAGACAGGCCAAACCTTTGTCATCTTCTCAGCACGTAGAGTCATTGTTGTGCTTCCTTGACTGTAGCTTCAAGTTCAGATTAATTTAGTTGATTGCAGAGATACCGTGCAGAAACAGGCCCTTCGGCCCACTGAGTCCGCACCGACCAGCGATCCCCGCACATTAACACTGTCCGAGAGGCAAGGGACAATTTCACATTTTATACCGAGCCAATTTACCTACAAACCTGTACGTCTTTGGAGCGTGGGAGGAAACCAGAGCTCCCGGAGAAACCCACGCGGTCACGGGGAGATCGTGCAAACTCCGTACAGACAGCAGCCGTAGTCAGGATCGAACCCAGGTCTCTCTGGCGCTTACAGCGCTGTAAGGCAGCAACTCTACCGCTGCGCCACCGTGCTGCTTCAGGACAAATTGATGGCTCTCCACCACCTCCACTTTGGCACCATTCATGCTGACGGCCGTGTAGACACCACCCTGGTTGCAGCAAGCCATCATGTTTCATCAAGTCAATAACCAACTCAATAGACAACAGACAATAGACAATAGGTGCAGGAGTAGGCCATTCGGCCCTTCGAGCCAGCACCACCATTCAATGTGATCATGGCTGATCATTCTCAATCAGTACCCTGTTCCTGCCTTCTCCCCATACCCCCTGACTCCGCTATCCTTAAGAGCTCTATCCAGCTCTCTCTTGAATGCATTCAGAGAATTGGCCTCCACTGCCTTCTGAGGCAGAGAATTCCACAGATTCACAATTCTCTGACTGAAAAGGTTTTTCCTCATCTCCGTTCTAAATGGCCTACCCCTTATTCTTAAACTGTGGCCCCTGGTTCTGGACTCCCCCAACATTGGGAACATGTTTCCTGCCTCTAACGTGTCCAACCCATTAATAATATACGTTTCGATAAGATCCCCTCTCATCCTTCTAAATTCCAGTGTATACAAGCCTAGTCGCTCCAGTCTTTTAACAAGTCTCTCTGCCATTCAATCATGGCTGATCTATCTTTCCTGCCCAACCCCATTCTCCTGCCTTCTCCCCATAAC
The DNA here is from genome assembly GCF_053455715.1 of Rhinoraja longicauda. Classification (NCBI taxonomy): domain Eukaryota; kingdom Metazoa; phylum Chordata; class Chondrichthyes; order Rajiformes; family Arhynchobatidae; genus Rhinoraja; species Rhinoraja longicauda. The sequence goes on along the minus strand of NC_135960.1, from coordinate 68,218,442 downwards.
CCCTGACACCCGTACTTATCACGAATCTGTCTATCTCTGCCATTGACTTGGCCTCCACAGCCTTCAGTGGCAAAGAATTCCACAGATTCACCACCCTCTCACTCAAGAAATTCCTCCTCTCTCCTTCTCAAAGGAACGTTCTTTTATTCTGAGGCTGTGTCCTCTAGTCCTAGACTCACCCACCAGTGGAAACATCCTCTCCACATCCACTCTGTCACTATTCGGTAAGTTTCAATGAGGTCCCCCCTCATCCATTCTAAACTCCAGCGAGTACAGGCCCAGTGCCGTTCAACGCTCCCACTTTACACTGAGTGGAGAGCCTGTAACAGTGAGGAGGCCTCCTCTATGCCCGGAAACATGATCAGAGGGATAGTAAATCTGGAGCACACAGGACTATGACCTCCCCTCCCCCCCTCACATCCCGGCAGGTCAATGTACGGACCCTAGAAGACAAGGTTGAGGACTCGAGGGCAAGTCCTGCTTTACCAAAGGGCCATGAAGGACTGCGGTGTGCTCTGTTTCACAGTGACATGGCTCATCCCCAGCTCTCCAGACTCAGCCCTGCGGGCATAGATTTCTCCATCCATTGTGAGGACTGGATGGGACAAGGGCACGGGGTCCTGTCCAGCTCCTACTCCCTGGAACATCTGGAGGTGATGTACCATTGCTTCTACCTCCCAAGGGAATTCACCTCCATCACCCTGACCATGGTCCACATTGTGCCGCAAGAGAATGTTCGTCCAGCACTGGAGAAGCCGCACACCGACAATGGGGGGCTTTTAGTTTAGTTTAGAGATACAGCGCGGAAACAGGCCCTTCGGCCCCTCAAGTCCGCGCCGCCCAGCGATCCCCGCACATTAACACTATCCTACACACACTAGGGACAATTTTACATTCATACCAAGCCAATTAACCTACAAACCTGCACGTCTTTGGAGTGTGGGAGGAAACCGAAGATCTCGGAGAAAACCCACACGGGTCACGGGGAGAACGTACAAACTCCGTACAGACGGCACCCATAGTCGGGATCGAACCCAGGTTTCTAGCGCTGTAAGCGCTGTAAGGCAGCAACTCTACCGCTGAGCCACCAATGTTTGGAATTTAAAGTTATCGAAGTGTTGGAGATCGTGTGAGGTAGCTCAGATGTGGGTTAGGAGTGACTGGACAAGAGGGGCAAGATAGAATGGAGGTGTTTGGAGATTAGTTCAGTGGTCGAACTAGTTCAGTGGAGGGGAAGAAAGAGTGGGTCAGCCGGCTGTGTGAATGAGCTGTGTGTTCTGTGGGGGCGAGATTGGAATGGGTTAGTGGAGTGGTGAAGTCAAGACAGTTGATGTTGCATTGGCAGTTGGAATGTAAAAGTCCATAGAGGGTTGATATTACTGATAAATTATTATATGATTGATCATTGTGTATTTATTTGTTGCGTTTCATTGATGTGCTTGTAAAGCTGTTACAAGTTAGGATTTCATTTCACCGTTAATAGTGTATGTAACAATGAAAATTCTTGATTCTTGATCAGTTAGGGTGGTGGGTGAGAAGTATATATTTAGAGAAAAGACCAGCAGTTATGTTTGGAGGAAAGATGCTAGATTTGTTTGTTTAAGAACACACTATCTCTGAGATCCTTTAATTATGACTTCATGGTATCACGAAGACTCAAGCACATCATTATGTTAAGAGGGTCTTTTACGGCGAACTGCAAGCCAGGTTTTGAAACATTTAGACAGGTACATGGATAGGACAGGTTTAGAGGGATACTAGACCAAATGGACCCGTTGGGCCCAAACCTCTCCTGCATTGGTGCAGCACCCTCTCCTCCCCCCCTCCCACCCCTCCCCCCTCCCCCTGCCCTCCTCCCTCCCTCCTCTCCTCCTACCCCCTCCTTCCTCCTCCCCTGCCCTCCTTCTCCACCCCCCACTCCAACCCCTTGACCCCCCTTATCCTCCCTCCCCCTCCTCCCTCCCTCCCCCTCCCTCCCTAGCAGATAGATTTAAACTTTAAAATGTGAATAACTAAAAATATAACACCGATTTCAATTAAACCTCTTCCATTAGCACCAAAGGGACGACGGTGAGTAAGGTGGGCCTAAAATTGTCGCGCTATCGTGTACCGTTTTGGCTGTAGTTCAGGAACAAACAAACAAACAAACAAACAAACGAGAGTTTTAGTATATAGATGGGCCAAATGCAGGCAGGTGGGACTAGTGTAGGACACATTGGCCGGTGTGGGCCGAAGGGCCTGTTTCCATGATGTATGAGTCGATCTCTCCATATTGAATTGGAGTGTCATCCTGGCTACATTTATAATGGATGGGTGGTATTTTCAGACTGCTCACCTAAAATCCAGTGAAACGCAAAATATATTTTTAGTTTATACAATCAATTTATTTTCCAAGGAATCATATTTAATTTTTGTAAATGTTGATGTACCCTTTTGTGGAGAAAGGAAGAGTCATCTTGTGTCGGAAGGAACTGCAGACGCTGGTTTAAACCCGAAGATAGACACAAAAAGCTGGAGTAACTCAGCGGGGCAGGCAGCATCCCTGGAGAGAGAGAAAATGGGTGACGCTTGAAGAAGGGTCTCGACCCGAAATGTCACCCATTCCTTCTCTCCAGAGATGCTGCCTGTCCCGCTGAGTTACTGCAGCTTGTTGTGTCTACCTTCGAGTTATCCTGTGCTCCTGTTTCCAGACGAGCTTGGAACACACAGATTCTGCTGTACGTTGTGTGCCACAGTGAAGCAGACCGCAGCCAGGCTTAATATAAACAGATGTTCCACCATCTGAAGTGCTGCACGGTGACTGAAGAATGAAGGAATTGGCAGAGAAATCACAGCGACTGCCCAAGTGAATACTACAATCCTGAAATTCACATACATAGAAAATAGGTGGAGGAGTAGGCCATTCGGCCCTTCGAGCCTGCACCGCCATTCATTGTGATCATGGCTGATCATCCAGCTCAGTATCCCGTACCTGCCTTCTCTCCATACCCCCTGATCCCTTTAGCCACAAGGGCCACATCTAACTCCCTCTTAAATATAGCCAATGAACTGGCCTCAACTACCTGTACACTCCAAAGACGTACAGGTATGTAGGTTAATTGGCTGGGTAAATGTAAAAATTGTCCCTAGTGGGTGTAGGATAATGTTAATGTACGGGGATCGCTGGGCGGCACGGACTTGGAGGGCCGAAAAGGCCTGTTTCCGGCTGTAGATATATGATATGATACCTTCTGTGGCAGAGAATTCCACAGATTCATCACTCTCTGTGTGAAGAAATGTTTTCTCATCTCGGTCCTAAAAGACTTCCCCCTTATCCTTAAGCTGCGACCCCTGGTTCTGGACTTCCCCAACATCGGGAACAATCTTCCCGCATTTAGCCTCTCCAACCCCTTAAGAATGTTTCTATAAGATCCCCCCTCAGTCTTCTAAATTCCAGCGAGTATAAGCCTAGTCTATCCAGTCTTTCCTCATATGAAAGTCCTGCCATCCCAGGGATCAATCTGGTGAAATTTCTTTGTACTCCCTCTAAGGCTAGAATGTCTTTCCCTCCCAGATTAGGAGACCAAAACTGTACACAATACTCCAGGTACGGTCTCACCAAGGCCCTAAACGGGCTTGCCCCCATATCAAAAATCTTCTAACCCACCACTCTATCTCCAGGTCCCTCAGGTCGGCCGACTTGGGGCTACTGATTATCCCGCGGTCTAGGCTTAAGCTCAGGGGTGACCGTGCTTTTGCGGTTGCAGCTCCTAGACTGTGGAACAGCATCCCTCTCCCCATCAGAACTGCCCCCTCCATCCACTCCTTTAAGTCCAGGCTCAAAACCTATTTCTACTCCCTAGCGTTTGAGGCCCTCTGAGGGGGCGCTGTGAACTGTTTATGTATGTGCTGTTATGTTTGTGTGCCATTGTATGTTCGTTTCTTAGTACCTGAACTGATGTACAGCACTTTGGTCAACGTGGGTTGTTTTTAAATGTGCTGTACAAATAAAATTGACTTGACTTGACTTGAAATCATTACTTCAAGCCAAGTATGTTGTACATTGTTCAGGAGGGGACGGTCTCGACCTGAAACGTCACCTATTCCTTCTCCCCAGAGATGCTGTCTGACCCGCTGAGTTTCCCCAGCTTTTTGTGTCTATCTTTTAAAATTGTATATTGTTCCATTTTTTTACATTTATAAACAAGACCCTTGCCTTGCAGGGTTTTTGAAAGTATTTTATCAACCTGCTGCTGCTGCTGCTACTGTGAACCTGGGCCTAATAATTTTTCTCAGAAACAGGAAATGGGGAGGAATGTAGCAATAAAATTGGATATAAAATGCTGTGAGATTTTTTTTCTAGTCCTGTTGCTGCATTTCACAGACTAACCTAAGGGTGGCGCAGCTGTAGAGTTGCTGTAGGGTTCAATCCCGACTATCTGTACGGAGTTTGTACGCTCTCCCCGTGACCTTCGTGGGTTTTCTCCGAGATCTTCGGTCTCCTCCCACACTCCAAAGACGTACAGGTTTGTAAGTTAATTGGCTTGCTATAAATGTAAATTGTCCCCAGTGTGTGTAGGATAGTGTTGAGGTGCTGGGATTGCTGGTCGACGCAGAATCGGTGGGCCGAATGGCCTGTTTCTGTGCTGTATCTCTGGGGAGAAGGCAGGAACGGGGTACTGAGGGAGAACTGGGAAGGGGGAGGGGAAGAGAGGGACAGAGGAACTATCTAAAGTTGGAGAAGTCAATGTTCATACCGCTGGGCTGCAAGCTGCCCAGGCGAAATATGAGGTGCTGTTCCTCCAATTTCCAGTGGGCCTCACTATGGCACTGGAGGAGGCCCATAACAGAAAGGTCAGACTGGGAGTGGGAGGGGAAGTTGAAGTGCTCAGCCACCGGGAGATCAGGTTGGTTAAGGCGGACTCAGCGAAGGTGTTGAGCGAAGCGATCGGCGAGCCTGCGTTTGGTTTCACCGATGTAAAGACGTTGATATCTGGAGCAACGGATGCAATAGATGTGGTTGGAGGAGGTGCAGGTGAACCTCTGTCTCATCTGGAAAGACTGTTTGGGTCCTTGGATGGAGTTGAGGGGGGAGGTAAAGTGGCAAGTGTTGCATCTGCTGCGGTTGCAGGGGAAAGTGCCCGGAGTGTAAGGGTTTCTAGTGTAAGGGTGATTGATAGTCGGTGCGGACTCAGTGGGCTGAAGGGCCTGTTTCCATGCTAAACTAAACTTTAAAAGTTTTAAGATTGATTTATTTCTGCCTTGTATTTGCACTATGGAACAAAAATTAATGGTGATCTGGAACCCTGTGAGCGATTAAGTAGGATGGGCTTATAAAACAGTGGATTTACAGTATGTCTTAATGGGCATTTAATACTCGCTGTGCATTAAACCAAAATCTATTGCCAACTAGGCCCACTTCATTAGATTTATTAAGTCTTAACTCATGGTTCATTAGGTTCATTAAGACTCCACTGAGCATTAATGAGTTTAGGACACCATTATATTGCTTGAGCTAGACTAATGGAAGCGCCAACTCTCGGGCAAAATTTTAAAGGACAGCCTTGTCTCACATGAGGCACACATCAAGTGGTCCAGGGCCCATTTTAAAGGACAGCCTTGTCTCACATGAGGCACACATCAAGTGGTCCAGGGCCCATTTTAAAGGACAGCCTTGTCTCACATGAGGCACACATCAAGTGGTCCAGGGCCCATTTTAAAGACAAGGAGGGGAGCCAATATTTTACTCCCAATCATCATTTCTAAAAGATCAGACACAAAATGCTGGAGTAATTCAGCGGGGCTCTCAAGCACCTCTGGAGAGAATGGATGGGTAAAGTTTTGGGTCGGGACCCTTGTTCAGACTCAGCGGAGGGCTGTACATTCAGAGGGGGTGAGGTTAGGGTAGGTGAGGGGAGTGGAAAACTTGAGACAGTTGATGTCTCACTGGCAGTTAGAAATGAAAATGTCTAAAGAGGGGAGAAGGCCGTTCTGGGGGGTCCAAGAGGAGGGGGTCCGCTGGAGATGGGAGAAGGGGGTCATCATGGGGGGCGAGGACTCCTTCCCATGGAAAAAGGCCCGGAGGCGGAGGCGACGGAAGAAGAGCTCCATGTCGTGGCGGACGCGGAACCCGTTGGGGTGGGGGCGGAGGGGAACAAAGGTGAGGCCTCTGCTGAAGACAGACCGTTCCGTATCAGAGAGGGGGAGGTCAGGGAGGACGGTGAACACCCGGCAATGGTGGGGGCTGGGGTCAGATGAAGGCAGGTGAGTAGATGGAGGCCGAGGCGAGATCTGGTGGGGGGGATGGTAGGTGTTCAGAGAGGAGGGGGGCATGAGGACTATTGTATGGGTGGGGTGGGGTGTGGTCGGGGTAACCTGGTTAAAAGAGGGGGAAAGGGAAGACCCATCACTACTGAGGTTCCCTGCAGGAGTGGGGGTGCAGTGGGACCCAACAGAGTCAGACCATGTGGTGTGGGAGTGGTGCATCACTCTATGACTCCATGACCATATGACACTGGCTCTTAAGTTATTATCAACCTACCAACATAAGAGTTATAGTTTACTTTAACATTTAATAGACATCTCCTGTCCCTAATGGTGCAATTAAATTGGTACATGTTGTGAGTAGGCGCTCTGTTAATGGTCACAGCGGTGTTTCAGCACTGAATATGCTAGGGATTGGTTATACTCTCGCTGTCATTTAATCTATACACTAAAACTCTCGTTTGTTTGTTTGTTTGTTCCTGAACTACAGCTAAAACGGTACACGATAGCGCGACAATTTTAGGCCCACCTTACCCACCGTCGTCCCTTTGGTGCTAATGGAAGAAGTTTCATTGAAATGGGTGTTATATTTTTTAAGTTATTCACATTTTAAAGTTTAAATCTATCTCCTAGGGAGGGAGGGAGGGGAGGGAGGGGAGGGAGGGGGGTGGAGGGAGGGGTGGTGGGAGGGGGAGGAGGGGGAGGGAGGGGGTGGATGGGGGTGGAGTGGGGGGAGGGGGAGAGGGAGGGGAGAGGGAGGGAGGGGGTGGATGAAGGGGGAGGGGAGTGGGAGGGGGAGGAGGGAGAATGAGGGGGGTTGAGGGGGATGGAATGGGGGGGAGGGGAAGGGGGAAGGGGAGGGGAGGGGAAGGGGAGGGAGGGGGGAGGGGGAGGGGTGGGAGGAGGGAGGGGGAGGGGGGTGGAGAGGGGGAGGAGAGGGTGCTGCACCAATGCAGGAGAGGTTTGTGCCCAATGGGTCCACTTGGCCTAGTACTTATTAAAGCTGCACTTGTACATGAAACTCTCAGGGCCCACTATCGGTGCTTTCTTGCACAAACGTTTCATGTTACTGGTAGACACGAGTGGAGTTGTGCTGGTGGTTTACGTACGCAGATATAATTAAGCAGATTTGCAAATCTAGCAATTAGGAAGACCTGGTCTTCACTCTTTATTTTTCTTTTAGTTTAGAGATACTGTGTGGAAACAAGCCCTTCGGCCCACCGCGTCCATGCCGACCATCGATCACCCTTTCGCTAGTGCTGTGTTATCCCACTTTCGCATCCTAGCCACGAGGGACGATTTACAGAAGGTACTAGCCTACAAACCTGCACGCTGTTGGAGTGTGGGAGGAAGCCGGAGCACCCGGAGGAAACCCACGTTGTCACAGGGAGAATGTGCAAACTCCACGCAGACAGCACCCGTAGATGGGAACGAACTGGGGTCTCCGGTGCTGTGAGGCAGCAGCACTACCACTGCACCACCGTGCCGCCCTTAGTCCACGGCAACCAAAATTACAGAGACCCTCACAAAAACGTGCCTAGGAATAGCGGATTTGGGTTCTGGGCTCCCGTTGCAACACTCCCCCACTACTGCCAGTGACCATGCGAGCTGGTGGCAGTGGGCGACCTCCAGTGGGGAAGCGAGCGGCGTGAGGGTGGGATGAGGGTGGCGTGAGTGCCAGACCTGTTCCCCCTCTCACACCGCCTGTGGGGCTGGGCACCTGTGCCCCCCGCCCCAGCCTGTGAATTCCCCTCTTGTTTAATCATGACCACAATCATAATCATAATCAAATTCATAACCATAATCATAATCATAATCATAATCATAATCATAATCATAATCATAATCATAATCATAATCATAATCATAATCATAATCATAATCATAAATCATAATCATAATCATAAATCATAATCATAATCAAATTCATAATCTTAGCCATAACCATAATCACAATCATAATTACAAACATAATCATTATCATAATCGCGATCATAATCATAATCACAATCATAATCATAATCATAATCGTAATCATAACCATAATCATAATCATAATCATAATCATAATCATAATCATAATCATAACCATAATTATAATCATAATCATAATCATAATCATAATCATAATCATAATCAAATTCATAATCATAATCATAATCATAATCATAATCATAATCATAATCATAATCATAATCATAATCATAATCAAATTCATAATCATAATTATAATCAAATTCATAATCATAATCACAATCATAATCATAATCATAATCATAATCATAATCATAATCATAATCATAATCATAATCATAATCACAATAATAATCATAATCAAATGCATAATCATAATAGAATTCATAATCATAATCATAATCATAATCATAATCATAATCATAATCATAATCATAATCATAATCATAATCATAATCATTCATGATCATAATCATAATCATAATCATAATCATAAATCATAAATCATAATCATACTTTATTAGCCAAATATGTTTTGCAACATACGAGGAATTTTATTTGCCATACTAATAAAAATTATACCAATAAATTATACCAATAAAAAGCAACAAAACACGCAAAATACATTTAACATGAACATCCACCATTGTGACTCCTCCACATTCCTCACTGTGATGGAAGGCGAAAGAAAGAAGTTCAATCTCTTCCCTTATCATATCATCATATCATATATATACAGCCGGAAACAGGCCTTTTCGGCCCTCCAAGTCCGTGCCGCTCAGCAATCCCCGTACAATCCTTCTTTGTTCTCCTGCTGTCGGGGGCCTCAAGCCTTCCGTTGACGGGACAATCTTGGCTCCTGTAGCCAGCAGTCAGGCCCTCCGCGTCAGAGCGATCAAGCTTCCCGACATCAGTCTCTACCCGAGACTGCGAGCTCCTCGATGTTGAAATCCGCAGGAGCGTCGATCCCAGGCAAGGGATCGCTGGCTCCGATGGTAAGTCCACGGCCCCGCGGTGGGGCTCAAAGTCAGTCCCGAGCAAGGCCGCCAGCTCCGTGATGTTAGGCTGCAGAGCGACCGGAGATACGGTCCGGAAAACAATCGCATCTCCGGCAAGGTAAGGGATTGAAAATAAGTTTTCCCCCCCACCCCCCACCCCCCATATAAAACAAACCAGAGAACATTAACACAAACTTTTAAAACACACTGAAAATAACAGGGGGAGGGGGGAGAGGGAAGGGAGGGGGAGGGAGGGGGGAGGTGGGAGGAGGGAGGGGGGGGGGGGGGGGTTGGAGGGGGGGAGGGGAAGGGGTGGGAGGGAGGGGGAGAGGAGAGAGGGAGGAGAGGGTGCTGCACCAATGCAGGAAAGGTGTCCAATTGGCCTAGTACTTATTAAAGCTGCACTTGTACATGAAACTCTTAGGGTCCAATATCGGTGCAGTCTCACACAGACGTTTCATGTTACTGGTAGACACGAGCGGAGTTGTGCTGGTGGTTTACGTACGCAGATATAATTAAGCAGATTTGCAAATCTAACAATTAGGGAGACCTGGTCTTCACTCTTTATTTTTCTTTTAGTTTAGAGATACTGTGTGGAAACAAGCCCTTCGGCCCACCGCGTCCGATCCGACCATCGATCACCCTTTCGCTAGTGCTGTGTTATCCCACTTTCGCATCCTAGCTACGAGGGACGATTTACAGAAGGTACTAGCCTACAAACCTGCACGCTGTTGGAGTGTGGGAGGAAGCCGGAGCACCCGGAGGAAACCCACGTTGTCACAGGGAGAACGTGCAAACTCCACGCAGACAGCACCCGTAGCTGGGAACGAACTAGGGTCTCCGGTGCTGTGAGGCAGCAGCACTACCACTGCACCACCGTGCTGCCCTTAGTCCACGGCAACCAAAATTACAGAGACCCTCACAAAAACGTGCCTGGGAATAGCGGATTTGGGTTCTGGGATCCCGTTGCACCACTCCCCCACTACTGCCAGTGACCATGCGAGCTGGTGGCAGTGGGCGACCTCCAGTGGGGAAGCGAGCGGTGTGAGGGTGGCATGAGGGTGGCGTGAGTGCCAGACCTGTTCCCCCTCTCACACCGCCTGTGGGGCTGGGCACCTGTGCCCCCCGCCCCAGCCTGTGAATTCCCCTCTTGTTTAATCATGACCACAATCATAATCATAATCAAATTCTTAATCATAATCACATTCATAATCTTAGCCTTAGCCATAATCATAATCATAATCATAATCATAATCATAATCATAATCATAATCATAATCATAATCATAATCATAATCATAATCATAATCACAATCATAATCATAATCATAATCATAATCACAATCATAATCATAATCACGATCATTATCATAACCATAACCATAATCATAATCATAATCATAATCATAATCATAATCATAATCATAATCATAATCATAATCATAATCATAATCATAATCATAATCATAATCACGATCATTATCGTAATCGTAATCGTAATCGTAATCGTAATCGTAATCGTAATCGTAATCGTAATCGTAATTGTAATCGTAATCACAATCATAATCGTAATCATAATCACGATTATAATCATAATCATAATCATAATCATAATCATAGTCATAATCATAATCATAATCATAATCATAATCAAATTCATAATCATAATCATAATCATAATCATAATCATAATCATAATCATAATCATAATCATAATCATAATCATAATCATAATCAAATTCATATTCATAATCATAATCAGAATCACAATCACAATCACAATCATAATCATAATCATAATCATAATCATAATCATAATCATAATCATAATCATAATCATAATCATAATCATAATCATAATCATAATCATAATCATAATCATAATCATAATACCAATAAAAATTATACCAATAAATTATACCAATAAAAAGCAACAAAACACGCAAAATACATTTTAACATGAACATCCACCACAGTGACTCCTCCACATTCCTCACTGTGATGGAAAGCAAAAAAAAGTTCAATCTCTTCCCTTCTTTGTTCTCCCACTGTCGGGGGCCTCGAGCCTTCCGTTGATGGGACAATCTTGCCTCCCGTAGCCAGCGGTCGAGCCCTCCGCGTCGGGGCGATCAAGCTTCCCGACATCAGTCTCTACCCGAGACTGCGAGCTCCTCGATGTTGAAGTCCACGGCCCCGCGGTGGCTCAAAGTCAGTCTCGAGCAAGGCCGCCAGCTCCATGATGTTAGGCCACAGAGCGACCGGAGATACGATCCGTAAAACAATCGCATCTCCGGCAAGGTTAGGGATTGAAAAAAAGTTTCCCCCTCCCCCCTCCCCCCACCCCCCATATAAAACAAACCAGAGAACATTAACACAAACTTTTAAAACACACTGAAAATAACAAAAAGGACGAAAAGACAGAGAGACCGTTTGCGAGGCTGCCATCAATGACGGCGCCACCTGGTGGATTTAAGCCCCTACGCAGTGTTTCCCCCCTCCCGGTCTTGGGTTAAACTTTACCCCCCCCTCACTTGTTTATCACGGACTATCACCAATAACGGACTCCAACCCCACCCCACCCCTCCTCCGTGACCTGTTCTTGCAAGGGTTTACTGTACTCTCTTTCCAGAATGGTTGTATGCCTGTTAGAAAAATGTGCCGGATAAAGCAAAGTAAACAAAAGCTTTTCACTGTACCTCAGTACACGTGACAATAAACTAAGCAGGGAGGGAGTGCAGCACTGTTGTAAGTGCGATATCTTTGAATGGGACTTTAAAATGAAATGCAATCTGCAATCTCGGATGCGAGGAAGTGATCAGAGGTTATGCTCCAATTTTACAAAACCCTAGACAGACACAAGAAGCCGGAGTAACTCAACGGGACAGGCAGCATCTGTGGAGAAAAGGAATAGGTGACGTTTTGGGTCGAGACCCTTCTTCAGACTGAGAGTCAGGGGAAATGCAAACGAGAGATATAGAGAGGTATAGAACAAACGGTGATGTAGAGAGGTATAGAACAAATGAATGAAAGATACTTCATACATTTCACCACCAATTTCCATCCTGCTCTTAAATATGCTTGGACCATCTCCGACATCTCCCTACCGTTTCTGGACCTCACCATCTCCATCACAGGAGACAGACTGACATCTACTATAAACCCACTGACTCGCACAGCTATCTGGACTACACTTCTTCCCACCCTGTCTCCTGCAAAAAGTCTATCCCCTACTCCCAATTCCTCCGTCTACGCCGCATCTGCGCCCGGGATGAAGTGTTTCACACTAGGGCATCAGAGATATCCTCATTCTTCAGGAAACGGGGCATCCCCTCTTCCATTATAGATGAGGCTTTCACTAGGGCCTCTTCTACATCCCGCAGTTCCGCTCTTGCTCTCCCTCCCCCCACTCGCAACAAGGACAGAATCCCCCTCGTTCTCATCTTCCACCCCATCAGCCAGCGTATCCAACAAATTATCCTCCAACATTTCCGTCACCTCCAACGGGACCCCACTACTGGCCATATCTTCCCATCCCCTCCCCTTTCTGCGTTCCACAGAGACAATTCCCTCCGTAATTCCCTGGTCCACTCGTCCCTTCCTACCCAAACCACCCCATCCCCGGGCACTTTCCCCTGCAAACGCAGGAGATGCAACACCTGTCCCTTTATGTCCCCCTTCGACTCCATCCAAGGACCCAAACAGTCTTTCCATGCGAGGCAGAGGTTCACCTGCACCTCCTCCAACCTCATCTATTGTATCCGCTGTTCCAGATGTCAACTTCTCTATCTCGGCGAGACCAAATGCAGGCTCGGCGATCGTTTCTCTCAACATCTTCACTCAGTCCGCCTGAACCAACCTGCTCTCCCGGTGGCTGAGCACTTCAACTTCCCCTCCCACTCCCAGTCTGACCTTTCTGTCATCGGCCTCCTCCAGTGCCATAGTGAGGCCCACCGGAAATTGGAGGAACAGCACCTCATATTTCGCTTGGGCAGCTTGCAGCCCAGCGGTATGAACGTTGACTTCTCCAATATTAGATAGTTCCTCTGTCCGTCTCTTCGCCTCCTCCTTCCCAGTTCTCCCTCTATCTTCCTGTCTCCACCTATATCCTTCCTTTGTCCCGCCCCCCTGACATCAGTCTGAAGAAGGGTCTCGACCCGAAACGTCACCCATTCCCTCTCTCCCGAGATGCTGCCTGACCTGCTGAGTTACTCCAGCATTTTGTGATACCTTCGATTTGTACCAGCATCTGCAGTTATTTTCCTACACAAATGAATGAAAGATATAGAAACTTAGAAACATAGAAAATAGGAGCATGAGTAGGCCATTCGGCCCTTCGAGCCAGCACCGTCATTCAACATGATCATGGCTGATCATCCAAAATCAGCACCTCTTTCCTGCTTTTTCTCCACATCCGTTGATTCCGTTAGCCCTAAGATCTAAATCTAACTCTCTCTTGAAAACATCCAGTGAATTGGCCTGCACTGCATCCTATGGCAGAGAATTCCACAGATGCACAACTCTCTGGGTGAAAAACATTCCGTGCTAAAAAGAAACGATGATAAAGGAAACAAAACCTTGTTCAGATCTCAGCTGGAGTACTGTGTGCAGTTCCAGTCACCAGACTTGAGGTGGGATGTAAAACGTGATTAACCTGTAATAGATTTAGGAGAGTCTCCAAATTTGAGGAAGGATATTCTTGCTATTGAGGGCGTGCAGCGTAGGTTTACTAGGTTAATTCCTGGAATGGCGGGACTGTCATATGTTGAAAGACTGGAGCGACTAGGCTTGTATACACTGGAATTTAGAAGGATGAGAGGGGATCTTATCGAAACGTATAAGATTATTAAGGGGTTGGACACGTTAGAGGCAGGAAACATGTTCCCAATGTTGGGGGAGTCCAGAACAAGGGGTCACAGTTTAAGAATAAGGGGTAGGCCATTTAGAATGGAGATGAGGAAAAGCTTTTTCAGTCAGAGAGTTGTAAATCTGTGGAATTCACTGCCTCAGAAGGCAGTGGAGGCCAATTCTCTGAATGCATTCAAGAGAGAGCTAGATAGAGCTCTTAAGGATAGCGGAGTCAGGGGGTATGGGGAGAAGGCAGGAATGGGGCACTGATTGAGAATGATCAGCCATGATCACATTGAATGGCGGTGCTGGCTCGAAGGGCCGAATGGCCTCCTCCTGCACCTATTGTCTATTGTCTATTGAGAGGTATAGATACGGCAAACTGCACGAAATTTGCAGGAAGGAACTGCAGACGCTGGTTTAAACTGAAGGTAGACACAAAATGCCGGAGTAACTCAGCGGGACAGGCAGCATCTCTGGCGAGAAGGAACAGGTGACGTTTCGGGTCGAGACCCTTCTTCAGAAATCTGCCCATATATCAGGACTAGACAAAATTGGAGGACATAGATATAGTGTAAGCAGGAAGAGTGTTAGAGGGGATATGAGGGGGATATAAGAGGGATCGACTTCACCCAGAGAATCGTAAAGACTTGGAATGGACTACCTGAGGCAATGGTAGAATCTACGTAGGTTTTGTTTAGTTTAGAGATACAGCGTGGAAACAGGCCCTTCGGCCCACCGGGTCCGCGCCGCCCAGTGATTCCCGCACATTAACACCATCCTACACCCACTAGGGACAATTTTTACATTTACCAAGCCAATTAACCTACAAACCTGTACGTCTTTGGAGTGTGGGAGGAAACTGTAGATCTCGGAGAAAACCCACGCAGGTCACGGGGAGAACGTACAAACACCGTACAGACAGCATCCGTAGTCGGGATCGAACCCGGGTCTCCGGCGCTGCATTCGCTGTAAGTCAGCAACTCTACCGCTGCGCCACCGTGCCGACCTACCAAGGACCTTTAGATGCTGACAGCATTTAAGAAGTATCTAGATGAGCACTTAATTTGCTTGAGAAAAATATGGACCGAGAGATGGGATTAATACAGAAAGGACATAACGTCATAAGTGATAGGAGCAGAATTAGGCCATTCGGCCCATCAAGTCCACTCCGCCATTCAATGATGGCTGATCTATCTCTCCCTCCTAACCCCATTATACTCCCTTCCCCCCATCACCCCCGACACCTGTACAGTCAGCGTGGACAAGCAGGCTGAATGGCCTCTTTCCCTGGCTCTATAATAGTGTCTATTTTACACTATTTAAAGAAGGGGAAAATAATTCTCCAGTTTCCCGACCGACTCTTAATCATCAGTTGGCACCTAAAGCTGAATGTCATTTATTTCACTGCTCTTTGTGGAATCTGGTTAAATGTGAATTATCTGCTGTGTTACTTAGAAAACAACAGAGGCCATGTCTTAAAAATACCTAATTGCTTGTAAAGCCTGTTGGGGTCCTGAAACACACTCTATAAACCCAAATTGTGCTTTAGTTTGAACTCAGCTCTTTGCAGTGTAAATGCCTGAAGCACTCAGCCAACAAGGTCTCACAAAAAGCTGGAGTAACTCAGCAGGTCAGGCAGCACCTCAGGAGAGAAGGAATGGGTGACGTTTCGGGTCGAGACCCTTCTCCAGTCTGAAGATGCTGCCTGACCTGCTGAGTTACTCCAGCTTTTTGTGATACCTTGCTTGCTGAGTGCTTCAGGCATTTGCACTGCAAACCTCGTGTGTTAGAAAAGAACTGCAGATGCTTGTTTAAATCAAAGGTAGACACAAAATGCTGGAGTAACTCAGCGGGTCAGGTAGCATCTCTGGGGAGAAGCAATGGGTGACGTTTTGGGTCTGAAGAAGGGTCTCGACCCGAAATGTCACCCATTCCTTCTCTCCTGAGATGCTGCCTGACCCGCTGAGTTACTCCAGCTTTTTGTGAATAAATACCTTCGATTGTACCAGCATCTGCAGTTATTTTCCTACACTCAGCCAGCAATGTTTTTAATCATTGATTTTTTTTTTTCTCTCTCTCGCCAATTTTAAAAAGCAACCATCAAAAAGAGGATTCTAATCTTCTGCACTGAACCGCACTGGAGTTAATAGAACACTTCCAGCTGTGCATGACATTCCCCCACCCTATGGGAATTAATGCATGATTTCCCAGTGGTTACTGTTTCCACGCACTTGCTGTTGGTCAACAGAAAAGGAAGGTTTGTTCCATCTTGACTGCAACCCCACAACATTCCTCAGTTCTCAGTTTAGTGTATTGTCACGTGCACCAACGCACAGTGAAAAGCTTTTGTTGCGTGCTATTCAGTCAGCGGAAAGACAATACACGATCACAATCGATCAATTTACAGTGTATAGATACATGATAAGGGAATAACGTTTAGTGCAAGGTAAAGCCAGCAAAGTCTGATCAAGGGCCACCAAAGAGGTAGATAGTAGTTCAGCACTGCTCTCTGGGTTGTGGTACGATGATTCAGTTGCCTGATAACAGCTGGGAAGAAACTGTCCCTGAATCTGGAGGTGTGCGTTTTCACACTTCTGTACCTCTTGCCCGATGGGAGAGGGGAGAAGAGGGAGTGGCCAGGGTGCGACTGGTCCTTGATTGTGCTGTTGGCCTTGTCGAGGCAGCGTGAGGTGTAAATGGAGTCAATGGAAGGGAGGTTGGTTTTGTGTGATGGTGTGGGCTGCGTCCACAATTTGCTGGAATTCCTTGCTGTCCTGGATGGAACTGTTCCCAAACCAGGCTGTGATGCATCCTGACAAAATGTTTTCTATGGTGCATCTGTAGAAGTTGGTGAGAGTTGTTGGGGACATGCCGAACTTCCTCAGCCTTCTTAGTGTAATCCTGTTTTTTGTAATCCTGGTTTACTTAAACCCCTGTCCCACTTAGGTAATTTTTTTGGCGACTACAGGGGACTAGGCTGTCGCCACACGGTCACCTGTACGGCCGTGAGTCATCTCCAAAGATTCGTAGCGTTTTTCTGGTCACCTCTGGATATTGAAACGTTAAAAAAATTTCAGCGACTGTTGGTTTGACGCCAATGATCGTTGCATGACGTCCCCTGACATGGGCGCTGTCGTAGGTTGTCGCCAGGTGACGTAGGTTGTCGCCAGTGCTGGCTTCATTGAATTCCATTGGCGACTACCTACGTCAACCGGCGACAGGTACCGGCGTCAAAACCGGAGGCCAAAATGAGGTGAATTGCCTTCAGTTGTCGCCCACAGGGTCGTAGCTTGTCGCGGGTAGACGTAGGTTGAATTTGGTTGCCGCCTGTGTGGCCGTAGGTTGTCGTAGGTGCAGTCGTAGGTGGACGTCCTAAGTCGTGGCGATCGGGTCGCCGGTTGTCGGTAGCTTGCCTTCGACTAGGTGGTAGATTGTTGTAGCTTGTCGTAGACATTGTCGTGGGGGGGGGGGTCCAGTCGCCATTCTTTTCGGCGACCTGCTACGACTGTTGCAGTTGCCTAAAAAAATCGCCTAAGTGGGACAGGCCCCTTAAGTCCACCAGGAAGGGAGAGATATGAGTATGGCGTGTTTTAGTTGGCACTACATTAATCAATGATTTTTAATAAAAACAACCTCGTCAGAGAAAACGACTAAAATTAATGCAATCCTTTTGTTGGGTAAACCACAGCCGATGAGAGTGAATTTCAACATTTGCCAATGTGTCTCCATTTCGAAAGAGAAGCAGAAATGTTCAATCTTTCGCTCCGTTCTTCAGGCTGTACTTTCATACACAACTGGTAAAACAAACCCGAGTACCTTGCAAAATATTGGCAACCTTCAAGAAGTGCTCCGTTCCAGGGCTCTTGGGCGAAATGCGATCTGTTTTCTTTCCTTGAAGTCGGGGAGCCTTCTGGTCTTGGTTTCAGTGAGCAGAATTTGAACTTCTGTGGCGAACTCCCTGAATCCACAAGTGCCTTAAGTGCATGTGGGCCTCTGAAATAGAGGGCTTGGAGGGCTGGCCGCGAAGGAAAGATTCCTATTTCAGGCCAAGGCAAACTTCACATTTACTCCTGTGACATTGTGCATATGTGGCAGTAACCCGAGATCTGGTTTTAGAAACATAGAAAATAGGTGCAGGAGTAGGTTATTCAGCCCTTCGAGCCTGCACCGCCATTCAATATGATCATGGCTGATCATCCAACTCAGTAACCTGTACCTGCCTTCTCTCCATACCCCCTGATCCCTTTAGCCACAAGGGCCACATCTAACTCCCTCTTAAATATAGCCAATGAACTGGCCTCAACTACCTTCTGTGGCAGAGAATTCCACAGATTCACCACTCTCTGTGTGAAAAAAAACGTTCTCATCTCGGTCCTAAAAGGCTTCCCCCTTATCCTTAAACTGTGACCCCTGGTTCTGGACTTCCACTACATCGGGAACAATCTTCCTGCATCTAGCCTGTCCAACCCCTTAAGAATTTTGTAAGTTTCTATAAGGTCCCCCCTCAATCTTCTGAAATTCCAGCGAGTACAAGCCGAGTCTATCCAGTCTTTCTTCATATGAAAGTCCTGCCATCCCAGGGATCAATCTGGTGAACCTTCTCTGTACTCCCTCTATGGCAAGAATGTCTTTCCTCAGATTAGGAGACCAAAACTGTACTCAATACTCAAGGTGTGGTCTCACCAATGCCCTGTACAACTGCAGCAGAATCTCTCTGCTCCTATACTCAAATCCCCTCACTATGAATCTTGCTTCCCTCAATAACCTGGGACAGTTTTCATCGGACCCAGGGGACTTCTCTACTTTAATGCTCCCATTCCTTCTCAATCTCACTGTTGCAGCTGGTGCATTATCCTCCACTGCAGCATCCTATCTGCCTTTGGTGCAACTTGGATTGGGATGCGGTGGACCTAATGGACGAAAAAAGGCACGAACTGGAAAAGACCTGAATAAAGCCATCTCGGACAGAAGTCTTGGGTCAAGACTTCTTGAAGCAGCTCTATAGGAACTTGGTCTGGCTGCATTTGGAGTATTGCGTGCAGTTCTGGTCTCCCCGTTACGGGAAGGATGTGGAGGCTTTGGAGAGGGTGCAGAGGAGGTTTACCAGAACGCTGTCTGGATTAGAGGGTTTCAGCTACAGGGAGAGGTTGGATAGACTTGGAACATCAGAGGTTGAGAAGTGACCTGGTAGAAGTATGTAAAATTATGAGAAGCATAGACAGGGTAGAGAGTCAGAACCTTTAATCCAGGGTGGAAATGCCCAAGACTGGAGATAAGTGCTATGAGGTGAGAAGGGAATGTTTCCAAATACACAGGACAAGATGTTGGAAATCCAAAGTGCCAAATGTCAACTTGCTCCCTCCCGGTGGTGATGGGAGGCTTATGCACTCACCTATGCTTAAACCTCCCATCACGTGTGGGGCAAGTTTAAGAGGCTTTTAGACAGGCTAATGGAAGTGCAGGGTAGAGAGATATATGGATCATGTACATGCAGATGAGATCAGTTCAACTAGGCATCACGTTCAGCACAAACATTTTGGGCCGAAGGGCCCGTTCTTGTGCTGGACTGCTCTATGTTCTATGTTCTATAATTCAATTTAACTAATGCAATGAATTTGAAACATTTAACTGAAAGTTTGGGTAAAGAAGGATAATCACTGCTGAAGTTTACATCTATTTTTGAACTTATATCACAAGTTCATTGAGACGCAAAGGTGGTGCAGCGGTAGAGTTGCTGCCTTACAGCACTACAGCACAAGAGACCCAGGTTCAATCCCGACTGCGGCTGCTGTCTTTACAGAGTTTGTGCGTGGGTTTTCACCGAGATCTTCCGTTTCCTCCCACACTCCAGGGACGTCCAGGTTTGTGGGTGAATTGGCTTGCTGTAAAATGTAAATTGTCCCAAGTCTGTGTTGGATCGTGTTCGTGTGCAGGGATCGCTGGTCGGCGCGGACCCGGTGGGCCGAGGGGCCTATTTCAACACTGCATCTCTAAGCTAAACTGAAATGCCCAAATGGTAAGCATTCAGGTATTTAGCAGTGGAAGTAAGTTGGAGTACATTCAAGTGAGAAGCAGAGGTGATGGAGCCAGAGGGAGCATCTGTGTGCAGTGAATAAATGCTTGAAGGATGAAAAGGAATCTCCCCTGCGTCTTGTTTAAAAGTGCGCTGATTATGTCCGTCTAAGTAATGTCCGTCCTCAGTGGGAGCATCACAATCAATTTATTAATTAGCATCGCTAACTCAATTTACAAATTTGCAGATGACACCACCATTGTGGGCCGGATGTCAAATAATGATGAGACGGAACACAGGAAGGAGATTGAGAACCTCGTGTCCTGGTGTCGAGACAACAACGTTTCTCTCAATGTCAGCAAGACAAAGGAGATAGTGATGGACTTCAGGAAGTGAAGCTGTACACACACCCCAGTTTGCATCTACGGCGCCGAAGTAGAGATGGTTGAAAACTTCAAATTCCTAGGAGTTAATATCACCAACAACTTCTCCTGGACCACCCATATTGAAGCAACGACCAAGAAAGCCCACCAATGCCTCGACTTCCTTACCGTTCCTACTTCCTTCCTTCCAAGTTCGGCATGCCCCCAACAACTCTCACTAACATCTACAGATGTGCCATAGAAAGCATTTTATCAGGATGCATCACAGCTTGGTTTGGGAACAGCTCCATCCAAGATAGCAACAAATTGCAGAAAATTGTGGACGCAGCCCACACCATCACACAAACCAACCTCCCTTCCATTGACTTCATTTACACCTCACGCTGCCTCGGCAAGGCCAGCAGCATAATCAAGGACCAGTCGCACCCTGGTCACTCCCTCTTCTCCCCTCTCCCATCAGGCAAAAGGTACAGAAGTGTGAAAACGCACAGCTCCAGATTCAGGGACAGTTTCTTCCCAGCTGTTATCAGGCAACTGAATCATCCTACCACAACCAGAGAACAGTGCTGAACTACTAGCTACCTCATTGGAGACCCTCGGACTATCTTAGATCAAACTTTACTGTCTTTATTTTGCACTAAACGTTATTCACGTTATTTCCATTATCATATACCTGTACACTGTGAATGGCTCGATTGTAATCATGTGTTGTCTTTCTGCTGACTAGTTAGCACACAACAAGTCACATTGGATGTGATAATAAACAAATAAACAAATAGAATGATAGATAGATAGATAGATAGATAGATAGATAGATAGATAGATAGATAGATAGATAGATAGATAGATAGATAGATAGATAGACAGATAAATAAATAAATGAATATATGAATAAATAAATAAATAAGTAGATAAATAAGAAAATAAATAAATAAATAAACAAATAAATAGATAAATAGATAAATAGATAAATAGATAAATAGATAAAGAGATAAATAGATAAATAGATAAATAGATAAATAGATAAATAGATAAGTAAGTAAAAAAATTAATAAATTAATAAATAAGCTGATAAAAATAAATAAATAAATAAATAGATAAACGAAGAGGTAAATAAACAGATAAATAAATAAATAAACAAATAAATAAATAAATAAACAGACAGATAGATAAATAAATAAATAAATAAATAAATATGCTGATAGATAAATAAATAAACGAATAAACAAACAAACAAATAAATAATTAAATAAATAAATAGATGAATAAATAAATAAATAAATAAATAGATAAATAAATAAATAGATAAATAAATAGATAGATAAATAAATAAATAAATAAAGGAATGAATAGATAAATAAATAAATAGATAAATAAATAAACAAATAAATAAATAAATAGATGGGTAAATAGATAAATAGATAAATAAATAAATAAATGAGCTGAATGAATAAATAAATGAACTAAGTAAGCAATCCTGGCCTGTGTGTCATTCTCAGCCCAGGTAGCTGTTGGAGGTCAAGCAAACAGAGTTAGCATTTTGCTGTTGGCATTGAACAGCTCCATCAAGAGAGCTTGTCCAGTTTAATTTAGTTCAGAGATACAGCGCGGAAACAGGCTCTTCGGCCCTCTGGGTCCCCACCGAGGGACAATTTACAATCAGCCTGCAAACCTCTACGTCCTTGGAGTGTTGGAGGAAACGAGTGATCTCGGAGAAAACCCACGCTGGTCACGGGGAGAACGTACAAACTCTGAACAGCCAAGCACTCAATTAATATATATTTACAATATCTATTAATGATTTGGACGAGGGAATTGAATGCAAAATCTCTAAGTTTGCGGATGACACGAAGCTGGGTGGCAGTGTTAGCTGCGAGGAAGATGCTAGGAGGCTGCAGAGTGACTTGGATAGATTAGCAGAGTGGGCAAATGCATGGCAGATGCAATATAATGTGAATAAATGTGAGGTTATCCACTTTGGCAGCAAGAACAGGAAAGCAGAGTATTACCTGAATGGTGGCCAATTAGGAAAAGGGGAGATGCAACGTGACCTGGGTGTCATGGTGCACCAGTCATTGAAAGCAAGCATGCAGGTGCAGCAGGCAGTGAAGAAAGCGAATGGTATGTTAGCATTCATAGCAAGAGGATTTGAGTATAGGAGCAGGGAGGTTCTGCTGCAGTTGTACAGGGCCTTGGTGAGACCGCACCTGGAGTATTGTGTACAGTTTTGGTCTCCTAATCTGAGGAAAGACATTCTAGCCTTAGAGGGAGTACAGAGAAGGTTCACCAGATTGATCCCTGGGATGGCAGGACTTTCATATGAAGAAAGACTGGATAGACTAGGCTTACACTCACTGGAATTTAGAAGACTGAGGGGGGATCTTATAGAAACATATAAAATTCTCAAGGGGTTGGAGAGGCTAGATGCGGGAAGATTGTTCCCGATGTTGGGGAAGTCCAGAACCAGGGGTCACAGCTTAAGGATAAGGGGGAAGTCTTTTAGGACCGAGATGAGAAAACATTTCTTCACACAGAGAGTGGTGAGTCTGTGGAATTCTCTGCCACAGAAGGTAGTTGAGGCCAGTTCATTGGCTATATTTAAGAGGGAGTTAGGTGTGGCCCTTGTGGCTAAAGGGATCAGGGGGTATGGAGAGAAGGCAGGTACAGGTTACTGAGCTAGATGATCAGCCATGATCATATTGAATAGCGGTGCAGGCTCGAAGGGCCGAATGGCCTACTCCTGCACCTATTTTCTATGTTTCTATGTTTCTATATTTCACCCATAGTCAGGATTGAACCCAGGTCCCTGGGCAAAAGATCAATTTCCAGGTATTATATTACTCTCAGCCTGTATTTACAACCTCCAATGCTGTTCTACCTAAGCTCGCTGTGCCGAGAGCTAAACACATCGACACATCAACAGTAATTACCTCTGTACAACCGATGTTGGCTATTTTCCCATCCTGTTACTTCGGTTTTCCACAAGGGTGGGTATGCCTAAGGCCCTTGGCATCTCTTGCTACATCCCGTGGGGGTGTTACGACCTTCTGGGCATCATTGCCTTCCACCAGGGTTTTCTGAGGTTCAGCAATAATGGGCTGGAGGGGGGTGAGGGGGGGGGGGGAGGGGGAGGCTCACTTTCTCACTGGTAACTACACACCAGATCAAGCCCTTATAACACTTCCATACAGTGAGCTGAGAAAGAATGTGTAGCAAGGAACTGCAGATGTGTAGGAAAAAAAACTGCAGATGCTGGTTTAAATCGAAGGTAGACACAAAATGCTGGAGTAACTCAGCAAGTCAGGCAGCATCTCTAGATAGAAGGAATGGGTGACGTTTCGGGTCGAGACTCTTCTTCAGACTGATTAGTCTGCAGAAGGGTCTTGATCTGAAACGTCACCCGTTCCTTCTCTCCTGAGATGCTGCCTGACCCGCTGAGTTACTCCAGCATTTTGTGTCTACCCAAGAACTGTAGATGTTGGTTTACACTGAAGATGGACACAAAATGCTGGAGTAACTCAGCGGGGCAGGCAGCATCTCTGGATAGAAGGAATGGGTGACGTTTCGGGTCGGGACCCTTCTTCAGAGAAGGAAATTGTGTTGGTGGGGTCCACTGAAGGTGGTCTTCTGGTGTGGTGCTGTTGAGCTTCAGGTGTGGTTCTGTTGTACCTGCAGTACCTCTCAGCAGGCAGCGGTTGGGAAGATGGCTGGTCGCGATGGTTAGATACTGGGGATAATCCATTGTGATGCAATGGGTTAAATATATGCAAGACAAACAAAATGATGCTGAGAAGGAAAACAATTTACATTGCCGTTTTTTTTTTTTAAAAGTTTAGGGATACAGGCCCTTCGGCCCACCAAATCCGCACCGCCCAGCGATCCCCGCACGCTAACACCATCCTACACACACCCGGGACAATTTAAACATACGCCAAGCCAATTAACCTACATACCTGTACGTCTTTGGAGTGTGGGAGGAAACCGAAGATCTGGGAGAAAACCCACGCAGGTCACGGGGAGAACGTACAAACTCCGTGCAGACAGCCCCAATATAGTCGGGATCGTGGCCGCTCTAGTACTGTGAAATTCTACAATCTCCCGATAACGCCAGACTCTGTGTTATTTTGGAACTCTGCTAAAACATGAAGTGCCAGGCTCTTTCACAGAATTCCCTCAGGCCTGCTCTTCCTGGCCCCAGTATTATTTCACTGTGTCAGGAACTCTGTTTCTGCTCTGAGCAGAAATCCTAGCAAAAGAACAAAAGTGGCTCAGGGAGACTTTTGGGGTCTGCACCAGCGGTGGAGTTTAGCCAAGACCAGTGTTTAGCCTGGTCCAATGTCAAATGCTGCCGTTGTTAATATGGTCCAGATTAATTACAGAATTAAGTCAAGAGTGTTTTGTTGTCATTTGTCCTGAAACAGAACAATTAAATTCTTACTTGCAGCTGCACAACAGATATGTAGTCTCCCGGTTGCCAAACACTTTAATTCTCCTTCCCATTCCAACACTGACCTTTCTGTCCTGGGTCTCCTCCATTATCAGAGTGAGGCCAAACGCAAATTGGAGGAACAGCATCTCATATTTCGCTTGGGCAGCTTACAGCCCAGCGGTATAGGACAGGTTGTGTGAGTGGGCGGATGCATGACAGATGCAGTTTAATGTGGATAAGTGTGAGGTTATCCACTTTGGTGGTAAGAATAGGAAGGCACATTATTATTATCTGAATGGTGTCAAGTTAGGAAAAGGGGACGTACAACGAGATCTGGGTGTCCTAGTGCATCAGTCACTGAAAGGAAGCATGCAGGTACAGCAGGCAGTGAAGAAAGCAAATGGAATGTTGGCCTTCATAACAAGAGGAGTTGAGTATAGGAGCAAAGAGGTCCTTCTGCAGTTGTACAGGGCCCTAGTGAGACCGCACCTGGAGTACTGTGTAGTTTTGGTCTCCAAATTTGAGGAAGGATATTCGTGCTATTGAGGGCATGCAGCATAGGTTTACTAGGTTGATTCCCGGAATGGCGGGACTGTCATATGTTGAAAGACTGGAGCGACTAGGCTTGTATACACTGGAATTTAGAAGGATGTGAGGGGATCTTATCGAAACATATAAGATTATTAAGGGGTTGGACACGTTAGAGGCAGGAAACATGTTCCCAATGTTGGGGGAGTCCAGAACCAGTGCCACAGTTTAAGAATAAGGGGTAGGCCATTTAGAACGGAGATGAGGAAAAACTTTTTCAGTCAGAGAGTTGTGAATCTGTGGAATTCACAGGCAGAGATAGATAGATTTCTGATTAGTACGGGTGTCAGAGGTTATGGGGAGAAGGCAGGAGAATGGTATTAGGATGGAGAGATAGATCAGCCATGATTGAATGGTGAGTTGACTTGATGAGTCGAATGGCCGAATTCTAATCCTATTCCTTATGGCCTTATGAACAGGAAATCTTCCAGACAATGCCTTTGTGTTCATTCGATTGAAATGGAGGTAAATGCTAGGCTGGTCCTTCCAGTTGAGGTGAGGCCTACTGTTTTATTCTTTACTTGGGAACTTACAAAATTAGTTGTAGGATTATTCCATTTGCCCCCTTGATTTTGTTCTGATTATTCAATCAGAATGTGACTTTTCTGATTGTCGTCTCAACTCTGCATTCCTGCCCACCTCTGTTTAACTTTCATCCTCTTGCTTGTAAGGATCAGTCCATCTCTGCCTGACATCATCGTTACTTTTTTGCATATCTTATATTCATTGTTCTCTATCTCTCCACACCATAGTCTATCTATATCTCTCATTTCTCTTATCCATAACCAGTCTGCAGAAGGGTCTCAGCCCGTAACGTCACCCATTCCTTCTCTCTAGAGATGTTGCCTGTCCCGTTGAGTTACTCCAGCTTTTTGTGTCTATCTTCCTTACAAATGTTCTCAAGCCCCCACCTGAACCAGTGACAATTGTCCACATCACTCTTCTATAATCACAAATTAATACTTCACTGCACTTTCTTCCAATTGCAGATAATACTAAGGATGATTCCAAAGATTTTGCTAATACATTAAAAGGAAAAGGGTAACCGGAGAGAGAATAGGGCCAACCATCAGAAACCAAAGTGGCCAACTCTGCATGGAGCCACAAGAGATGGGCAAGGTCCTCAATGAGTATATTTCCTCTGTTTGTACTGTGGAGAAAGACAGGAGGACCAGCAACATGGAGCAGCTAATGGAAATGTCTTGAGGGCAGTCAGTTTTATGGTCGAGGTGAAAGTCATAATCATCATCATCATAATCATCACCATCATAATCATCATAATCACAATCATCATAATCATAACTATCATAATCATAATCATCATAATCACAATCATCATAATCATCATAATCATAATCATCATAATCACAATCATCATAATCACAATCATCATAATCATAATCATCATAATCACAATCATCATAATCATAACCATCATAATCATCATAATCACAATAATCATAATCATCATAATCATAATCATCACAATCATAATCATAATCATCATAATCACAATCATCATAATCATAATCATCATAATCACAATCATCATAATCATAATCATACTTTATTAGCCAAGTATGTTTTGCAACATACGAGAAATTTGTTTTGCCATATTACCAATTAAAAGCAACAGGACACACAAAATGCATTTTAACATAAACATCCACCACAGTGACTCCCCCACGTTCCTCACTGTGATGGAAGGCGAAAAAAAGTTAAAGCTTCTTCCCATCTTTGTTCTCCCGCGGTCGGGGGCCTCGAGCCTTCCGTTGACGTGACGATCTTGACTCCCGTAGCCGGCGGCATTGGTGAGGCTGCCATTGCTGACGGCGCCACCCGGTGGAATGAAGATAGCCAAATCTCCCGGGCCTGATCAGGAATATCCGAGAACGCTGTAGGAATGTAGAGAGGAAATTGCAGGTGTCCTGGCTAAGATCTATGACTCATTATTAACTACGGGTTACTGGAAGACTGGAGGGTGGAAAATGTGTGCCTCTACTTAAGAAGGGTTGCTAAGAAAAACATGGAAACTGTAGGCCAGTGAGGCTAACATTAGTGGTTAGAAAGTTACCTGGAGAGCATTCTGAGAGATAAGATGTACACGATGTGCAAGGGCTAATTCGGGATAGCCAGCATGGTTTTACATGTGGGAGGTCGTGTCTCATGAGTTTTTTGAAGATGGGACAAAATAGGTTGATGAGGGCAGAGCTGTAGATGTTGTAGATATGGACCAGCAATGCAGGCAACAAGGTTCCACATTGTAGGCTGCTCTGGAAGGTTAGATCGCAATGGGACACAAGTACAGATAGCAGAATGTTATGGACAATCGGCTTCATTGAAGGAGGCAGAGGGTTATGGTGGAAGGTTGCTTCTTGGACAGGAGGCCTGTGATTAGTGGTCTGCCTCAGGGTTCGGTGCCGAGCCCGTTACTGTTTGCCAACTATATCAATAATTCAGGTGAGAATGTACATGGCATGATTAGCAAGTTTGCAGATGATACAAAAATGGGTGATATTGTAACTAGTAAAGATGGTTGTCAAAAATTGCAGCAGGATTTTGATCCATTGGGCAGGTAGGCTGAGGAATGGGTACGGAGTTTAATACAGAGAAACGTAAGGTGTTGCATTTTAGGAAGTCTAACCAGGGCAGGGCCTAAATAGTGAACGGCAGGGCTCTGGGGAGTGATGTAGATTTAGATTTTAGATTTTTAGATTTAGATTTAGAGATACAGCACGGAAACAGGCCCTTCAGCCCACCGAGTCCGCGCCGCCCAGCGATCCCCGCACATTAACACTATCCTACACACACTTGGGACAATTTTTACATTTACCCAGTCAATTAACCTACATACCTGTACGTCTTTGGTGTGTGGGAGGAAACCGAAGATCTCGGAGAAAACCCACGCAGGTCACGGGGAGAACGTACAAACTCCGTAAAGACGGCGCCCGTAGTCAGGATCGAACCTGAGTCTCCGGCGCTGCATTCGCTGTAAGGCAGCAACTCTACCGCTGTGCCACCGTGCCACAGTTGTTGAGCAGAGGGACCTAGGAGAATAGGCACATGTTGTAGTTCCTTGAAAGTACATCACATAGGGTGGCCAAGAAGGCTTTTGGTGCATTTTCCTTCATTGGTCAGAGTGTTGGGTGGAGAAAGATCGATGCAAAATGCTGGAGTTAATCAATGGATCAGGCAGCATCTCTGGAGAAAAAGAACAGGTGACGTTTCGGATCAGAACTCTTCTTCGGACTGAAAGTAACGGTAGGGGGAGGAAATAAACTGGAAGCGAGAAAAGGGCAGAACAAATCAGGGCCGACAACTGATGACCTCTGGGAGGGTGGTGCCTTTAATGGCAAAGAACAGAGAAGGGTGGAGAAGGGAAGATGTGACTAGCGTTGGGATCCCGTTGGAGGTGACGAAAATGTCGTAGCATGATGTGTGGTACGGTAAACTGCATGACTCTGATTTACCTTGAAATGAGCCCAAATTGCACACTCAAAACCCTCAGTGCTTGCCCCACGCGGATTTACATCACCTATTCACTGGCATCTTACATAAAGGTGGAATTAGTTCAGGGGTGAAATATTCGTAATTATCCCATCCGGAATCAAAGTGGGTTGGGATGTCTGAGCTTAACTTGTTTGATCTCCAGGAAACAGATTACTGGAGATCAGTTTAAAAAAAAAAATTAATAACGGGGTTGAAGAATTATTCCAGTCTGCAAGGGATTAAGTAGACTGCAGCTGGAGTTCTGTGAGCAGTTCAGGAGATCACATCTGCATAAGTTATATTGGGCTATAAAAACATTGCCATATAACCTTTACAAGAACAATTCCTGTAACTTATAGGTGAATTGCAAGAGTTTACAAAAACTAGGAGTGCACTCCCAAACATTAAGGAAGCTATGGGGAATTTATCGCGGAGCAACCGTGATTTGATCGCTCGGGGGGCAGGCTGAGGATGCTGAATGGCCTGCTACTGTCCCTTGCGTTGCTGAACGCCTGTGTTGGCCAAAGTAAACGTCACCTGTTCCTTCTCTCCACGGATGCTGCTGCCTGTCCCGCTGAGTTACCCCAGCGCTTTGTGTCCATCTTAAAGCACCAGGGATTGCCCCCTGACCACATCACCACATTGTTAATCATTTCTCCCTAGAATTTCTCCCGAATTGTGCACACCACAGCACTTTGTGTTTCTCCTCTTCCCAAGCCAGGAGACGAATCCAGAACCAAGTATTAAACTGTGCCTGCGAGACGAAATCCATGAGTGGATCCAAAGAAATACTGTGCTGAGAATTGTTACCAAATCGCAAGATTAAGTCAACTTTGACACGCGGAAAAAGTTTGAGTTTCAGCCGTGCAACCTGAGGGAACGACTGAGTCATTCCCAGTGATTTTCCCCACATGATGGGAAGGGTGGCCGTTTTCCTGGGATCAGCTCGCCACCTACACACACTCCCACACATCCCACAGCAGCTCAAACGGACTGATTGTAAGCCCAGAGGTCCCACTCCCTTGAAGACCTGGCCTGGTTCCTGGAAATAAATAGGTCATCGCGACCATGCCTGTAGAAAAGAGCTTCTTCTTGTTGCTGCGATCATGATCACGGGTTCCTGGTTCGGCTGAACTACCTTCAGCTCTGCATTCAACTTCCCAAACCACCGCCCGAAGACGGGGCAAACAAAATAAATGTTTACAGATTTTAAAATAGAGTCTAGACTCTTCCAATCGTGCTATTTATACTTTTGGAAACCTTGTTCAATAATTGGACTTTCCTTTCCACTCCATTAGAGTTATTGCTTAATAACATAGAAACATAGAAACATAGAAGCAGGAGGAGGCCATTTGGCCCGTCAAGCCAGCACCGCCATTCTTTGTGATCATGACTGATCATCCATAATCAGTAACCCGTGCCTGCCTTCTCCCCATATCCCTTGATTACGCTAGCCCCTAGAGCTCTATCTAACTCTCTTTTAAATTCATCCAGTGAATTGGCCTCCACTGCCTTCTGTGGCAGAGAATTCCACAAATTCACAACTCTCTGGGTGGAAAAGTTTTTTCTCATCTCAGTTTAAAATGGCCTCCCCTTTATTCTTAGACTTTGTGGCCCCTGGTTCTGGACTCCCTCAACATTGGGAACATTTTTCCTGCAACTAGCTTGTCCAGTCCTTATATAATTTTATACATTTAATTATAATTTTAATAGATTTTGATTCCACAGTAAAAGTTCTTCAGCCCGCCTTGTCCAAGTTAGCATTGTGGGCTAGTCCCGTTTATCTAGGGTAGCCAATATTCTTCTTAACCCTTCCAAAACAAGTATTTGACGAAATGGCTTTTGAAAGTCATCATGATTTCTATCTCTGTAGCTTCCTCTGGGAGCTAATTTCAGATCTAGAGTACCAGGGCACCAAGGCGGGGTGGTAAAGCTACCGCCTTGCAGTGTCAGAGACCCGGGTTCAATCCCGACTACGGGTGCTGTCTGTACGAAGTTAGCACGTTCTCCCCGTGAAGTGCGTTGCTTTTCTCCGAGATCTTCGGTTTCTTCCCACCCTCCAAAGACGTGCAGGTTTGTGGGTTAATTGGCTTGGTATAAAATGTTAAATTGTCCCCAACGTGCGTAGGATAGCGTTAATGTGTGAGGGGTCGCTGATTGGCGCAGACTCGATGGGCCGAAAGGCATGTTTCTCCGTTGTATCTCTAAACTAAACTAAACTAAATTACCCTCTAAATGAATAAGTTATTTATTGAGGTCCCTTTTTAGTCTTTCCCCTCTCACTTTAACCTTACTTCCTCCAGTTTTAGTATCCTGCCCAAGACATTATTCCAACGAGGAATTTTTCGCCAACTCCTTCTGCATACAGCGAATGAATGAATACTTTAGAGGCAGGAAACATGTTCCCAATGTTGGGGGAGTCCAGAACCAGGGGCCACAGTTTAAGAATAAGGGGTAGGCCATTTAGAACGGAAATGAGGAAAAACTTTTTCAGTCAGAGAGTTGTGAATCTGTGGAATTGTCTGCCTCAGAAGGCAGTGGAGGCCAATTCTCTGGATGCATTCAAGAGAGAGCTAGATAGAGCTCTTAAGGATAGCGGAGAGGCAGGAACGGGGTACTGATTGAGAATGATCAGCCATGATCACAATGAATTGCGGTGCTGGCTCGAAGGGCCGAATGGCCTCCTCCTGCGTCTATTGTCTATTGTCTATTGTCTATAATCACATGTGACAAATCACAGTGAAATTCTTTGCTTGCATTCCCAAGATCAAGTCAAGTCAAGTTTATTTGTCACGTACACGTACACGATGTGCAGTGAAATGAAAGTGGCAATGCCTGCGGGTTGTGCACAAAAAAGAATTACAGTTACAGCATATAAATAAAGTTAATAAGTTACTATAGCGTAGACAAAAATTTAGTCTCTGGGGTTATAAAAGTTAACAGTCCTGATGGCCTGTGGGAAGAAACTCCGTCTCATCCTCTCCATTTTCACAGCGTGACAGCGGAGGCGTTTGCCTGACCGTAGCAGCTGGAACAGTCCGTTACTGGGGTGGCAGGGGTCCCTCATGATCTTGCTTGCTCTGGATCTGCACCTCCAGATGTATAGGTCCTGCAGGGGGACGAGTGTAGTTCCCATGGTGCGTTCTGCCGAACGCACTACTCTCTGCAGGGCCATCCTGTCCTGGGCAGAGCTGTTCCCAAACCAGACTGTAATGTTGCCGGACAGGATGCTCTCTACAGCCCCAGAGTAGAAGCAATGAAGGATCCTCAGAGACACTCTGAATTTCCTCAGCTGTCTAAGGTGGTAAAGGCGCTGCTTTGCCTTACCCACCAGTGCAGCAATGTGCGTTGCCCACGTCAGATCCTCTGTGATGTGGACTTCCAAGTATTTAAAACTGCTCACCCTATCCACAGTAGACCCATTTATCTCCAGTGGCGTGTACGTCCTTGGATGTTTAGCCCTTCTGAAGTCCACAATCAGCTCCTTCGTTTTAGTGACATTCAAGAGGAGGCTATTGTCCTGACACCAGAGTACCAGATCAGCCACCTCCTCCCGGTAGGCCTTCTCATCGTTGTATATTGGGCTAGACTGGTTTGTCCCGCACGGGACCGCCCTTGCCCTGTATTAGGCTCGGGGGGGGTGCCTGGGACACTGAAGGGGGACATCAAGGTTCAGAAACTGGGAGATCATGTAGATCTAGGCGGATTGAGCGGAGCTGTTCGGCGAAACGATTGCCGAGCCTGCGCGTGGTCTCGCCGATATACTGGAGTCCACACCAGGAACGGCGGATGCAGTAGATGAGGTTGGAGGAGGTGCAAGTGAACCTCTGCCTCACCTGGAAGGACTGTCAGGGTCCTGGGACGGAGTCGAGGGAGGAGGAATATGCCAATGTATCCAGCTGTCTCGGTCCTTAACGTGATAGAACAAGGGCTGCAATGCCATGAGGTCCCCCAGTTAAATAAAATGGGCTGCTTACAGGGCAACGATTATTTCAATCCTCTGTTAGAAGCCCAAAGTGGATTTAAAACATTTGGCAGCCTTCTCCAAGAAATCAAATATATGAAAATAAATATAAGCCAGCTGCATGATGCAAGGGCATGCATGAGATGAGGAAGGATGTCTTTCGTCAGAGGGTGGTGAATCTGTGGGATTCATTGCCGCAGACAGCTGTGGAGGCCAAGTCAGTGGATATTTTTAAGGCAGAGGTAGATAGATTCTGGATTAGTGAGGGTGTCAGGGGTTATGGGGAGAAGGCAGGAGAACCTTATCGAAACGTATAAGATTATTAAATCTTATCGAAACTTATAAGATGATAGATAGATAGATAGATAGATAGATAGATAGATAGATAGATAGATAGATAGATAGATAGATAGATAGATAGATAGATAGATAGATAGATAGATAGATAGATAGATAGATAGATAGATAGATAGATAGATAGATAGATAGATAGATAGATAGATAGATAGATAGATAGATAGATAGATAGATAGATAGCTTTATTTGTCATCCAAATTGGACGAAATTATGTCATCCACAGTCCAACAACAAAAGCATCAAAATAGGCATTAAAATTACACAACCCCAAAAACACACAAAAGAAGAAACATCCATCAAGAAAACATCCATTTCAGTGAGTCTCCTCCAATCCTCTCCTCACTGTGATGGAAGGCCACAATGTCTTTTCCCTTCTCCTGCCGTCCTCTCCCGCAGTCAGGTTGTTGTGGTTGCAGGCCGCGCCGGACGGTCCGCAGCGGCCCGAGCCTAAGGCGAGTCGCAGCCGCTCCCGCAGCCTCCGAAGACGGCCGGCTCCGCCGATGATAAGTCCGATCCGGGGCGGGCGAACACGCTGTCGCTGCCGATGTTGCTGCACGTCGGGGCGGTCGTGGCTCCCGACATTGAAGCCCCCGCCCAGCAGAGAAATATCCCGCGGCATATCTTAGGCCGCGCCGGACGGTGAAATGTCCGCGACCCAAGCCCCGCGATCCGGGGCGGGCGAACACGCTGCCGCTGCCGGAGCTCCCGATGTCGGCATCCACGCGGCCCGAGCCTAAGGCGAGTCGCAGCCGCTCCCGCAGCCTCCGAAGACGGCCGGCTCTGCTGATGGTGAGTTCGGTCCCCGGGCTCTGCGAACCAGAACCCTGGAGGCCGCCAGCTCCAGGAGTTGGGCCGATGGTTGGGCCGCAGCAGGAACGGAGACACGACCCAGAACACAAAGGTCGGGTCTCCGTTCGGAAGGGACACATATTACAGTTTTACAGTTCCCCCCCTCCCCCCCACAGCCACACATAGTACACAAACACAAAAACACAACATCACATCGACAATTAAGACACAAAAAAACTACAACAAAACACAAAGACAAATGGACCGCAGGTAAGCCGCAGCTGCTATGGCAGCGCCGCCATTTTACATTATTAAGGTTATTAAGGGGTTGGACACGTTAGTGGCAGGAAACATGTTCCCAATGTTGGGGGAGTCCAGAACAAGGGGCCACAGTTTAAGAATAAGGGGTAGGCCATTTAGAACTGAGATGAGAAAAAACTTTTTCAGTCAGAGAGTTGTGAATCTGTGGAATTCTCTGCCTCAGAAGGCAGTGGAGGCCAATTCTCTGAATGTATTCAAGAGAAAGCTAGATAGAGCTCTTAAGGATAGTGGAGTCAGGGGGTATGGGGAGAAGGCAGGAACGGGGTACTGATTGAGAATGATCAGCCATGATCACATTGAATGGCGGTGCTGGCTCGAAGGGTCGAATGGCCTCCTCCTGCACCTATTGTCTATTGTCTATTGTTTATAATGGGATTGAATGGCGGAGTAGACTTGATGGGCCAAATGGCCTAATTCTGCTCCCATCACTTATGAACTTATGAACTGAGAACCCATCATAGGAAGCCACATGGATAATCAAGAGCTGTGAGCATCATCTTGTCTGGTGGACGGTCAAGTGGACACACTTGAGGTGGGTGAAGGTGACTGGATGGGTTCCTCTGGAGTGAAGGAGGGTGAGTCATAGAGAGAGTCAAGGAGTCATAGAGTCAAACAGTTTGGAAACAGGCCCTTGGGCCCAACTCGCCCACACCGGCCAACAATGTCCCAGCTACCCAAGTCCCACTTGCCTGCACTTGGTCCATAACCCTCCAAACCTGTCCTATCCATGTACCCGTCTAACATTTTCCTTAAACAATGGGATAGTCATAGGTGTGAGGTTTACAAAATCACGAGGGGCGTAAATGTGGTAGGTATTCACAGACCTTTACAGAGGGTAGCGAAGTGTAAATCCAGCGAGGATCGTTTAAGGTGAGAAGGGAAAGCTCTAAAGGGGATCTGATGGGCAAGTTTTGTACAGAGTGGACGATGGGTTTATGAAACCAACTGCCAGACGTGGTGGTACAAATACAACATTTAAAAAACGTTTGGAGAGCCTCATGGATAGGAAAGGTTTATAGGGAGACTAGACCAAGTGGACCCGTTGGGCCCAAACCTCTCCTGCATTGGTGCAGCACCCTCTCCTCCCCGCCTCCCCTCTCCCCCTTTCCCTCCCCTCCCCCTTCCCCTCCCCCACACTCCATCTTCCTCAACCTCTCTTATCCTACCTCCTCCCCCCTCCCTCCCTCCCTCCCCCCCCTCCCTCCGCCCCCTCCCTCCCTAGCAGATAGGTTTAAACTTTAAAATGTGAATAACTTTTAAAATATGACACCGATTTCAATGAAACTTCTTCCATTAGCACCAAAGTGACGATGGTGAGTAAGGTGGCCCTAAAACAATCGCGCTATCATGTACAGGTTTGGCTGTAGTTCAGGAACAAACAAACAAACAAACGAGAGTTTTAGTATATGGATAAGCACGGGGTGGCATGGTGACACAACGGTAGAGTTGGCGCTTTGCAGTGTCAAAGACCCGGGTTCCATCCTGACTACGGGTGCCGAAAACGCACACCTCCAGATTCAGGGACAGTTTCTTCCCAGCTGTTATCGGGCAACTGAACCATCCTACCACAACCAGAGAGCAGTGCTGAACTACCATCTACCTCATTGGTGAATCTCGGACTATCCTTGATCAGACCTTGCTGGCTTTACCTTGCACTAAACGTTATTCCCTTATCATGTATCCACAGTATATGCTGTAACTTGATCGATTGTAATCATGCGTTGTCTTTCTGCTGACTGGTTAACACACCAGCAAAAGCTTTTCGCTGTACCTCGCTCGGTACACGCGACAATAAACTAAACTGAACTGAACGGAACTGTTTGGTGACAAACTTAAATAGGCATTTGGTCTTATGGATGTTAATGATGAGATGGTGTGATGAACCTTCGTGAAAGTTTCTGTTCTGAAGGAGCTATTCAGTGCGTGCTACATTCTGACATTGTTGTTTTGGAGGCTGAAGTGCTTTCATGGAGAACGGAAGCCCACACTGGGAAAAACCGGAGGACAGTAGAAAAGGTTTAGTTTAGCTTCGGCCCACCGAGTCCGCACATTAGCACCAGCGATCCCCGCGCATTAACACTGTCCCACTTACATGAGAGACAATTTACATTTATACCAAGCCAATTAACCTACAAACCTGTCTGGCATTGGAGTGTGGGAGGAAACCAAAGATACTGGTGAAAACCCGTGCAGTCACGGGGAGAACGTACAAACTGTGTACAAACAGCACCCATGGTGTTCACCTTTATGTAAGTCTGTGAGATTGCATGAAATGCCTTCTGACTTTTACTTTGTAACAGGATGAATGTCATATGTTTAGCTCATAACTTTATAAGTGATAGGAGCAGAATTAGGCCATTCAGCCCATCAAGTGTACTCCGCCATTCAATTATGGCTGATCTATCTCTCCCTCTCAACCCCATTCCCCTGCCTTCTCCCCATAACCTCCGAAAGTCAGAGAGTTGTGAATCTGTGGAATTCTCTGCCTCAGAAGGCAGTGGAGGCCAATTCTCTGAATGCATTCAAGAGAGAGCTAGATAGAGCTCTTAAGGATAGTGGAGTCAGGGGGTATGGGGAGAAGGCAGGAACGGGGTACTGATTGAGAATGATCAGCCATGATCACATTGAATGGCGGTGCTGGCTCGAAGGGCCAAATGGCCTCCTCCTGCACCTATTGTCTATTGTCTATTGTCTATTGACACCCTTACTAATCAAGAATCTGTCAATCTCCTAAAGGAATTCCACCTCATCTCCTTCCTAAAGGAGGTTCCGTTTATTCTGAGGCTCTGACCTCTGGGCCTAGACTCTCCCACTAGTGGAAACATCCTCTCCACATCCACTCTATCCAAGCCTTTCACTATTCGGTACGTCTCATTGAGGTTTCCCCCCTCATCCTTCTAAACTCCAGCGAGTACAGGCCCAGTAACGTCAAACGCTCATCGTATGTTGTGTGTGTTTTATGGAGAGACATGATTAGGCTGCCAAAATAAACACAAGCCTGGCTTTTATTATAAATAGCTGGTATTTCATAATATCCAAGCAAACTCAATAAAGTCTATTAAGGAATAACTGGAACCGTTATTGGTTACAGATTGAAAATTACGGGCCTGGAGAAAATACTACTTTGTGGAGAAGCAGGATTCCACCATGATGAATTTTGAAAACTGTAATTGTAGGCTTATGAAAAGTTCAAACGTGTGGACAGCATTGCTTTCAGCTTTAATGATGAGTAGGACACAGAGAAGGACCCTGTGGTCAAGATGATAGTGATTTTTTTTTTTTCTGGTATGAAATATATTCCATACCAATATGGGATCAAAATGGACGGGCACATGGATAAGCAGGCAATAGAGGGATCTGAAACAAATACAGGCAGAGGAAATTAAGTTGGCATCATGTTCAGCACAGGCATAGGGGGCCAAATGGTCTGTTCCTGTTCCATACAATGTTCCGTGTACAAGTTATTGTAAATGTAGTTGTAATGCCTTGCTCACAATTCTAAAGTAACTCAAAATACTCTCCTATTGTAGGGAGGAACTGCAGATGCTGGTTTACTAGGTTAATTCCCGGAATGGCGGGACTATCATATGTTGAAAGACTGGAGCGACTAGGCTTGTATACACTGGAATTTAGAAGGATGAGAGGAGATCTTATCGAAACGTATAAGATTATTAAGGGGTTGGACACGTTAGAGGCAGGAAACATGTTCCCAATGTTGGGGGAGTCCACAACAAGGGGCCACAGTTTAAGAATAAGGGGTAGGCCATTTAGAACGGAGATGAGGAAAAACTTTTTCAGTCAGAGAGTTGTGAATCTGTGGAATTCTCTGCCTCAGAAGGCAGTGGAGGCCAATTCTCTGAATGTATTCAAGAGAGAGCTAGATAGAGCTCTTAAGGATAGCGGAGTCAGGGGGTATAGGGAGAAGGCAGGAACGGGGTACTGATTGAGAATGATCAGCCATGATCACATTGAATGGCGGTGCTGGCTCGAAGGGCCGAAAGGCCTCCTCCTGCACCTATTGTCTATTGTCTATACACCAAAGGTAGGCACAAAATGCTGGAGTAACTCAGCGCTGTCCTGCTGAGTTACTCCAGCATTTTGTGTCTATCTTCAAGATACTCCCCTTTATTCTTTGCAGTCAATGAAGTACTGATATTGTTGTAGTTGTAATGTAGAAAATGAAGTTGTAATGTAGGAAACAGGTGGTGCAGTGGTAGAGTTGCTGCCCTACAGCGCTTGCAGCGCCGGAGACCCGGGTTCCATCCTGACTACGGGTGCTGTCTGTACTAGAGTTTGTACGTTCTCCCCGTGACCTGCGTGGGTTTTCTCCGAGATCTTCGGCTTCCTACTGCACTCCAAAGACGTGCAGGTTTGCAGGTTAATTGGCTTGGTATAAGTGTAAAATTGTCCTTTGCGTGTATCGGACTAGCGTTAATGTGCTGGGCGGTGTAGACTCGGTGGGCCGCAGGGCCTGTTTCCACGCTGTGTCGGTTAATTAAAACGTGGGAGCCAATTTTTAAGTAAAAATTCCCACAAACAACAATGAGGGAATGATCAGACAATACCGCATATTTAAATGTTATTGGTGTGGTTTAGCTATTGGCTAGGAGAACAGAGCCAACTCCACTGCGGTCTTCAATGAGACACCCAAGAAGCATGTGAGAAATCCTAGGGGATTAAACCGGATGCATACAGTTAGAATCTTTCCCCTGACGGGGCAGAGTACATTGGGAGCACTCTATTAGACTGAGGGACTGGCCATTTAAAATTGGGGATGAGAAGAAATTTCTTCCCTGAGATTGTCAATCTTTGGAATTCTATATCCTAGACCTAGAGGCCGGGTAAATTAGAGATTGAATGAAGGTTTACAGGAAAAGAAATGGCTTGGGGGATTGGGCATAAACATGGAAATGAGCCCTAAGATCATAGTCAAAGGACATGGAAACATAGAAAATAGGTGCAGGAGGAGGCCATTTGGCCCTTCGAGCCAGCACCACCATTCATTGTGATCATGGCTGATCATCCACAATCAGTAACCCGTGCCTGCCTTCTCCCCATGTCCCTTGATTCCACTAGCCCCTGGAGCTCTATCTAACTCTCTTTTAAATTCATCCAATGAATTGGCCTCAACTGCCTTCTGTGGCGGAGAATTCCACAAATTCACAACTCTCTGGGTGAAAAAGTTTTTTCTCATCTCAGTTTTAAATGGCCACCCCCTTTATTCTTAGAATGTAGCCCCTGGTTCTGGACTGCCCCAACATTGGGAACATTTTGTCCTACATCGAGCTTGTCCAGTCCTTTTATAATTGTATCCGTTTCTATAAGGACGTATGGTCTTATTGAATTGTGGGACAGGCTGTGTAGAGACTGAAGGGCCAACTCCTATTTCTATTTCTGATCTTCTGTGTGCAATTAATGGCATAAATTTAACAGCACAGACAAAAAGGCCATGTAACCGTGATCCACATTGAAGTTAATGCTCATTCTTAACTTTCTTACAAATCAAAATACATTTTATTCAAAGTAAAAAATATGTACAATACAGGAACCGTGCAAAAATATTCTTCCGACATTCTTGGAGGGTATACACACATTCAATTCATACATACATTCAGTCTGAAGAAGGGTCTCGACCCGAAACGTCACCCATTCCTTCTCTCCCGAGATGCTGCCTGACCTGCTGAGTTACTCCAGCATTTTGTGAAATAAATACCTTCGATTTGTACCAGCATCTGCAGTTATTTTCTTACATACATCCAATTTGTCATTACGTAGTGTTTTCACAATTTCATCCCCCACCCTTGCCACTCATGTGGCCCCCTGGGGTGGAATCCCTTCCCTTATTTGGAGGGGCGTCTCTCTCCACCACACCCTGCCCCCCATGTCCAGCAGTGGAAGGCCCCTAGACTGTGGTCCTCCCCCACAGGGCCTTGGCGTTGGTTGCACCGAGCTTCAGTGCGTCCCTCAGCACGTACTCCTGCTCTGTCTTAACTTTTGAGCGTCTTCTGCTCCCTCTCGCTTGTGTGTTTATTTATAAAGTGCATCCACACTACTTAACTCAACTACTCTTCAGAGAAAGTTTCACTTGTCAACCAGTGGTGGCGCTTTGGTACAGCTGTTGTCTTACAGCGAATGCAGCGCCGGGGACCTGGGTTCCATCCCGACTACGGGCGCCGTCTGTACGGAGTTTGTACGTTCTCCCCGTGACCTGTGTGGGTTTTCTCCCAGATCTTCGGTTTCCTCCCACTCTCCAAAGACGTACAGGTATGTAGGTTAATTGGCTTGGTATAAGTGTAAATTGTACCTAGTGTGTGTAGGATACTGTTAATGTGCGGGGATCGCTGGTCGGTGTGGACTCGATGGGCCGAAGGGCCTGTTTCCATGCTGTATCTCTAAACTAAACTAAACTAAACTAAACTAAATTAAACTAAACTAAAATAAACAAATCCACTTTCTGATTAATCACGATTCCTCTGCATTTTTGATTGGATTTTCCAGTGGCCTTGAAAAGATTTCCTGAGGTTATCAAATGATCTGTTTTTATCTTAACTTCTGTTTCCATTGACATTTTCCTAACCTTAATCCCCTTTAGCCGAGCCTATGGCGGCCCAGAGCTTGAAATGTTTCTTGAGCCTTTCATGATTCTGTTGCTCTTTTTAAAAAAAAAACCCTCCCATTAAATTTGTCGTTCTTTTAACATTTACCTTTGTCACCCTGATTGTGGGTGCGTTTCCAAAGCCATACCCTGGACTGTGTACGCTATTAACGCAAAGAAGTCTGGATGAGATCTGCATTGGCCAGAAGCACAAGCAGATGGAAATCTGATTCATTTCTGCTGTTGCTCTGCCCCCTCGACCAAAAGCAGAATGAAACATTTCTGCACTTTTGATAGAATCTCTGAGCAGGATTGGAATCATGAGAGACCAGAGTCACAGTTGCTGAAATGTAATATACTGAGAAATATACTTGTGGATGCCAATTGAAGTGCTTTGGAATTGTCCAAAACAGGAAAGGATTATGCAACAATAGATTAAAAAAAACATAAGGAGGAGCAGGAGGAGGCTTTGATCTTTGGATTGAGCTACATTTTTCTGTCTGGTCACCGCAACCCTTTATTCCCCAATAGTCGGAAAAATCTATTTGATCTACAGCACGCTGTGTGGAGAATCCCAAAGATTCACATCTCACTGAGACTTAATTGAGGCCTTAATTGAGGCCTTATCCAAATTTATGTGACCCTCGTCCTTGGGGATAAGCACAAAATGCTGGAGTAACTCAGCGGGTCAGGCAGCATCTCAGGAGAGAAGGAATGGGTGACGTTTCGGGTCGAGACCCTTGTTCAGACTGATGTCAGGGGAGGGGGCGGGACAAAGATCAGATGTAGTAGGAGACAGGAAGACTAGCGGGAGAACTGGGAAGGGGGAGGGGAAAGAGAGGGACAGAGGAACTATCTGAAGTTGGAGAAGTCAATGTTCATACCGCTGGGCTGCAAGCTGCCCAAGCGAAATATGAGGTGCTGTTCCTCCAATTTGATCCTCCTCACTATGACACTGGAGGAGGCCCATGACAGAAAGGTCAGACTGGGAGTGGGAGGGGGTGTTGAAGTGCTGAGCCACCGGGAGATCACGTTGGTTAAGGCGGACTGAGCGAAGATGTTGAGCGAAACAATCGCTGAGCCTGCGTTTGGTTGTCCTTGGTGATCTCGTTGAGAGAAAACATCTTTACAGACTCAACCCAGTCAAACACACTCAGCCTCTCTGGGGAAAATCCTTCCCCACGTTCCATGCTGGTTTGCTCGTGATTCGACATTTAGTGGGAAATTCCCAAAAGAAACTTGTAGAAGACCTCTTGGTTGAGTTGCTCCTGGGCCTGGCCAAGCTGGCCATCCGTGAGTCATGGCGCCAGGCGGAAGAGGGCTCTGCCCGAGCCGACTACCTGCCCCTTTTCCGGGGTTACGTCTGTGCCCGGGTGGCACTAGAGAGGGACTACTCAACAACCAAACATCTGTCGCCACTGATATTTAATTTAATTCTTCACATGTTTAAGCTATGATGTTTTATTCTTAATGTTTTAATGTTTTATGTTTTATTCTTAATTGTTTACTGTATGTCGTGTCATTACTTGCGAGCGGAGTACCAAGGCAAATTCCTTGTATGTGTACATACTTGACTAATAAAATTTATTGAATTGAATGGAATTGAATGGAATTGAATTGAATTGAATTGAATGGAATGGAATGGAATGGAATTGAATTGAATTGAATGGAAAGGAATGGAATGGAATGGAATGGAATGGAATGGAATGGAATGGAATGGAATGGAATGGAATGGAATGGAATGGAATTGAATTGAATTGAATTGAATTGAACTACCCATTGTCCGAGAGCACCCTGGGAGATTTCCGGGACCACTGGGCACTGCGGGGGTGGGGTGGAATGTATCCTGATTAAGGATTGCATTATAGTTATTTGGAAATCTAGTGTCTTAGATAATTTAGTGTTTTTGTATTATGATGGTGGGTGTGATACTACAGTTTTGTTTTGTAAATATTATTTTGTATCTTTCGCGTTCTTGTCCTATGCCTGTATGAAACTTTGCGAGTCTTCAAGGTACAACAGAAGTCTTTATTACAGTAACTCAATGTTGGCAGCAAGACAACTAAAATGGCTGCAACCCCACACTCAACACTGTGTACAGCCAAGATAACTATGTACAAAACATCTCCCTTTGTCCTGTGCAGCGCCGCCTGCTGCACGGGAGGAGCAACGGGTCCTCCCATCCCACGCAGTGCATCAAACATCACAGTATCATCATTGAATTAATTATTTTTGATATTTAAAAAAAGGGAAGCCCGGAGAGCCCTCTCCTGCTCAGCAAGGCCCTTGTGGTAGCCTATTGGACTCCACATGACACACAATGGAGGAAAGGCGTGGAAACATTTGTGCCCATCTGTGATGTGGTCTAATTGGGCAGAGCAAACATCCACTGATACTTCCACTCAGGGTGGGACATTTCCCCACTCAACCTGTGCCAGATTAAACTGGCAGAAGTTCTGGGTGGCACGGCGGCGCAGCAGTAGAGTTGCTGCCTTGCAGTGCCAGAGACCTGGGTTTGATCCTGACTACGGGTGCTGTCTGTACGGAGTTTGTGTCCTCTCTCCCTGGGACCATGTGGGTTTCCCCCGGGTGCTCCGGTTTACTCCCACTCT
The DNA here is from genome assembly GCF_053455715.1 of Rhinoraja longicauda. Taxonomy (NCBI): domain Eukaryota; kingdom Metazoa; phylum Chordata; class Chondrichthyes; order Rajiformes; family Arhynchobatidae; genus Rhinoraja; species Rhinoraja longicauda. The sequence goes on along the minus strand of NC_135960.1, from coordinate 68,174,839 downwards.
GCAAAGATGTATGTCAATTGGCTTCGGTAAGAATTGTAAGTTGTCCCTAGTGCTGGTGTGCTGGGTGGTTGCTAGTTGGCGCGGACTCGGTGGGCCGAAGGGCCTGTTTCCACGCTGTGTCTCTAAACTAAACTAAACTAAACTAAACTAAACCAAACCAAAAGTCCAGTGTGCGTGCTTTCAGTCTTCTGGCTTCCAACATTTTCCACTTTATTTTTGGGCTTATTATATATTTCTTACATGGAATCTCTGATATGGATACTCTTGAGGTCCTACAGTTGAAGACTCTGAAGGCATTGCCTCACTGGTTGCCAAAGCTATCCTGGCAGCACGGCCACCTGGGAGAATTCCTGTGTTGTACTGGAACAGGCCGATATTCCAGTAACCGGTGGGCTCGAGACTATGCTGCTCAAAGTCAAATAGTGGCTGGGGCAGTTGGCCGGCAGGCCCAGGGTAGTGGCAAACCTATAGACTGTAGACTTCAGAGTTTAGAGATACAGCGTGGAAACAGGCCCCCCGGCCCACCCATTCTGTGTGGACCAAAGATCACCCCGTCCACTTACACTATCCAATACAACAATACAATACAATATATTTTTATTGTCAATGTGCAGGGGTACAACGAGATTGGGAATGCGCCTCCCATACGATGCAATGATTTAATTAGCTAATCAGTATTAATTTAAACAACCCAATGAAACAAATTGTAACAGTTTTAAAACAGAATGAAGTGCAAGGAGATCTGTGCCGGATCACTGTGCAATGTGACCATCCGGCTCAGCAGGACCGGTTCATAGCAGCTATGGCCCTGGGGATGAAGCTGTTCCTGAGTCTGGAGGTGCGGGCGTAGAAGGCCTTGTATCGTCTGCACAATGGTAGAAGTTCGAACAGACTGTTGCAGGGGTGTGAAGAGTCTTTGTGGATGCTGGTGTCTTTTCTGAGGCATCATGTGTTGTAGATGCCCTCCAAGGCTGGTAGCTGTGTTCCGGTGGTCTTCTGAGCTCTATGGACTACCCGCTGAAGAGCTTTCCTCTCTGCCTCCGTGCAGCTGAGGTACCAGCTACACATCAGGGACAGTTTACAGTTTCCAGAAGCCAATTAACCTACAAACCTGTACGTCTTTGGGTTGCGAGAGGAAACCGGAACACCCGGAGAAAACCCAAGCAGTCACAGGGAGAATGTACGACCTCTGAACAGACGGCACACGAGGTCAGGATGGAACCCGGCTCTCTGCCGCTGTAAGGCAGCAGCTCTACCGCTGCGCCACCGTGCCACCATCACTGCTCAAATATGTTTCAGACTAAGTTCTAGATATGGGCCACTGTCCCATGTCTGACTCCAGATGCCTGAAACAGACACTCGATTCCATCTCTTAATGGCTCAAAGGTCAGTTTACTGTCACGCGTGCCAATTAAGGTACAGTGAAACTCGAATGGGAGGTGGGTTTCCAGGCAAATGGATTCACGGAAATTCTCTGTGCTCTCTTGAAAGGTGCAACGTGCCTCAGTTCTGTGGGAACCTCTGACCCAGGACCAGTCAAAGCAGCGAAGGAGAATTTAGAAATCCCTTCGAATTTACAATCAAGGACGAGTCGCACCCTGGCCATTCCATCCTCTCCCCTCTCACATCGGGCAAAAGGTACAGAAGTGCGGTTCAGATTCAAAGACAGTTTCTTCCCAGCTGTTATCAGGCAACTGAACCATCCTACTCACAACCAGAGAGTAGTCCTGAACTACTATCTACCTCATTGGAGCCCCTCGGATTATCTTTGATATTGCTTTATCCTGCACTAAACGTTATTCCCTTATCATAGGTCTGTACACTGTAAATGTCTTGATTGTAATCAGGTATTGCCTTTCCATTGACTGGTTAGCATTAACCAAAAGCTTTTTTTTTTGCTGTAACTTGGTACACGTGACAACAAACTGAATCAGAATGGAATTGAGAGGCTTCCGGTGGCGCTATGCTCTGATAAAGCCACGCGTCAACTAGCTCCGAAGAAAATCCGATCTTAAAGGGGAAAGAACGGGACGGGTCCACTGAAATTTGCCGATAACTTTCAACGAAGGGTGAGTGAAGTCATTAGACCGTGACTCCTACCGTTTATATGTCGATAAGTCGCACTCCCCCGTTAAAAACTGCTGCAAAACGAGCTGGCAAGGCCAGGCTGCCGGAAGAGGAACCAGGTCAGATGGAAGCATCAGCCTCAGCCTCAGCCTCAGCCTCAATTCCAGTGCCGACCCAAGAAGAAATTCCCAAACAGTCCCGAAAGCCACAGCCTAAAAAAATTGGATTGGAGGAATTTCGAACCATAGTTGGTGAGGAGCTTTCAAGTATGAAGGATGATTTTCAGGAAATGAAAGATGAATTAATATCATTGAAAGGATTGAAGGGAGAAATATCAACTATCATCAGTGAGAAGTTATCATCAGTGAAGAAAGAAATATGTGATAGTATGAACGAACATATGGTGGAAGTAAATTCTAAACTACAAAAGCTGGATTCCGATTTTACCAGCAAGTTGGAGCATATTACTACTACGGTACATCAACATGACGAGGCTATACGCGAGTTGGAAGTTCTAGCTGAGACAAGCGCTGATACAACAAAAAGGGTATTAACGGAGACTCAACGCCTATCTGATCTACTAGCGAAAGTAACCGAGAAATGCATTGACTTAGAGGGTCGCTCTAAACGTCAGAACCTAAGGATTGTTGGAGTTAAAGAAGGCCAAGAGAAAGATAAAAACCTCTGTGATTTCACTGCTGAACTCCTACGGGATGTTTTGAAACTGGACACAAAACCTTTGCTGGATCGAGCCCACAGAGCACTGAGAGCTCGGCCAGCTGCTGGCGCTCCCCCAAGGCATCTGATATTAAAGGTACACTACTCTCACATCTTAGAAGATATTCTGTCGAGAATCGCTATCAACAGAAACTTATCATTCCAAGGCGACAATATCCGTATTTTTAGAGATTATCCTGCTGAGGTGGTTAAGAAAAGAGCACTTTTTAATGAGACAAGATCAATTCTGAGGAAGATCCCATCGCTCAGATTCGGAATGTTGTACCCGGCCAAACTGCGAGTCACCTACAAGCAGACAGAAACCTTTTATACTGATCACAATAAAGCATTCGAATTCGCCCGAGAGATTGAAAACTCGCTGAAGGGATGAATACCACTCCACGGCTGTAATCACTGGCAGAGAACTGATTGGGCTATAAGGCGTTATAATTTAAAGTTCCAAGACCAGTGAATAAGCTATATGACTATTAATCTTTATTAACTACTATTAATAAAAAATATATTATTAATCACTACCAATAAGAAGTTCAAGTAACACTTGAATCATGTAAATTTTACTTTTAACATTTAACTAATACACCCTAGGGGGGAAAACTAGCCTATTTTGGATTTTGGATTAAATTCCTTTGGGCCTGTCCTGTTTATTTCCCCTTGCTTCTAAAAGTATATATATTTTAAAACAGGAAAAAAAAAAAAATAACTGTGTTAAAAAACGGAGCTAGTATTAATTTCTTTTTACATCTCACGGAAGTCCTTAGATTTTTTGCCACCTTAGGGTGGCTAACACTAACTGCACTAATTGTAGTTGTAGTTTTAGTTGTCTCTTCTTTTTTCCTGCACTCTTTTAACCTTTTATATATTGATTTTTTTTTTAGATTTAACTTTTATTATCATGTTATTTTTCAGAAATTATATACTTTTAGGAGATATTTCCGGGAGGCACTCTACGCTGTACAAAAGATCATCCACCCCTCATTCAAGAAAAATGTTGTAGTCCGGGTGCCAGACCATTTGCTTTATTATAGACCATTTATCGGTTAAGATGCAAGATTCTATTAGGAAAACAGGGGTTAAAGGTATTACATTTTGTAGTTGGAATGTCAAGGGTGTTAATGAACCAATTAAAAGAGGTAAAGTACTTTCACATTTAAAATCTATTGATGCAGACATAATGTTCCTTCAGGAAACTCATCTTAAAAATGTAGCACATAATAGACTGAAAGGCAAATGGATTGATAAAGTATTTCACTCATCGTTTCCCTTTAAATCAAGAGGTGTTGCTATTTTAATTCGTAAGGGTATACCATTTATAAATACTTCCTCTATAGTCGACACTGAAGGTAGATATGTTATATTAGTGGGAGAACTATATTCTACAAAATTGATATTGGTGAATGTCTACGCACCAAATTTTGATAATCCGTTATTTTAAAAAAAAATATTTAATACCATTCCAGAATTTGGACAATATAACTTGATAATTGGAGGAGATTTAAATTGTACATTAGATTCTTATTTGGATAGATCTTCAACTCAAAGGAAAACAAAATCCAAGTCGTGTGAATTATTAAACTCTTATATAAATAATGCAAATATAAAAGATGTTTGGAGGATTGATAATCCTTCAGGCCGAGAGTATTCATTTTATTCACCTGTGCATAAAACTTATTCAAGAATTGATTATTTCTTGGTGGACTCCAAACTTATTCCTTATACGTATAATTCAAAATATCATAATATTATTATATCCGATCATGCCCCTTTAACATTTAGGGTAAAACTCCAAGGAGTAACGGGGAAACAGACTAATTGGAGATTTAATCCGCAAATCTTAAATGAAAAAGCATGTTATGATTATCTTAAATCGCAATTTGAGATTTTTTTTAACGCAAATGACCTTCCTGAAACACCTGCGTCCCTGCTTTGGGAAACATTTAAAGCGTTTGTGAGAGGATGTATTATTGCTTTTCAAGCGTCTCAAAACAAGAAGAACCGAGCTGAACAGAATGACCTGGAAAGTCAGATAAGACAGTTAGACATAACAAATGCCATCGCTCCCTCTATTGAAATACATAATAAAATTGCAGTTCTCAAATATAAGTTAAATTATATCCTTTCAGCTCATATTTTAAGGCTTTTTCAATATACTAAACAAAAACATTTTGAATTTGGAGATAAACCACAGAAATTGCTAGCACGTCAACTCCGTAAATTAGAAGATGATTCTACAATTCATAAAATTAGATCAGAAAATGGAGATTTGCTTAAACTACCTAAGGATATTAATCAGAGATTTTTGCAATTTTATCAGTCATTATATTCATCAAAAATAACAGATACTTCTGCGCAGATGCAAAAGTTTTTGCAGGAATGTAACCTTCCTGGTTTGAATGTGAGTGATAGAAATTTACTGGGCGCAGAAATAACTATGAAAGACGTTGAAGAGACTATTAAATCCATGAAAAATGGGAAGACTCCTGGCCCTGATGGCTTAAATAATGAGTTTTATAAAAAATTCAGTGGTTTGATCTCTCCACGTTTGCAAACTGTATATAGTCACGCCTTTAAACAACAGAGATTGCCACAAACTCTGACTGAATCAACAATAATCCTCATTCCTAAAAAAGATAAGGATTCTGAAGACCCTGGTTCGTATAGGGCGATAGCTCTTTTAAATACTGATCAGAAGATATTAGCGAAAATCTTAGCTCAGAGATTAAGTCTAGTTCTAGACAAATTGATACACCCCGATCAATCAGGCTTTATAGCCAAACGATATTCATTTTTCAACTTGAGACGCTTGTTTAATATAATTTATTCAAATAGACTATTAAATGAAGATTTAGCAATCATCTCGCTAGATGCTGAAAAAGCATTTGATCAAGTAGAATGGCCCTATCTTTTCTCAGTGATGGAAAAATTTCAACTAGGTGAAAATTTTTGTGCATGGGTGAAACTTTTATATACATCCCCAACAGCTAGAATATTAACTAATCAAATGCTGTCATCTAAATTTCATTTAGCTAGGGGTTGTAGACAAGGATGTCCACTATCACCACTTTTATTTGCCCTTATTATAGAACCACTTGCTGAGAGTATTAGATCAAATTCAGATATTTATGGCTACAACACTAAACATACAACCAATAAAATTTCTTTATATGCGGATGATGTATTAATATATATTACAAAGCCAGAAATTAGCATTCCGAATTTATTAAATCTCATAACTCAATTTGGTTCATTTTCAGGTTATAGAATTAACTGGTATAAAAGTGAAATTATGCCAATAATGGAGCATAATCCGGCCATACTTCAACAATTTCCTTTTAAAATTGCCTATGAAAAGTTTAAATATCTTGGAATTTACGTGACTAGGAAATATACTTCTTTATTTAAATCAAATTTTCCTCCTTTACTTGCTAAATTACACAGAAATATCCAATTTTGGAAAACACTTCCTATATCATTAGTTGGTCGTAGTAATGCTATAAAGATGATTTTTCTTCCACAGCTATTATATTTATTTCAAGCAATTCCGATCTACCTTCCAAAAAAGTTTTTTTTTTAAATTGATTCAATTGTTACTAATTTTATTTGGGACTACAAGACTCATAGAATAAATAAAAGACACTTATGTAAGTCTAAAATTAATGGAGGAATTGCTTTACCTAACTTTTTATTTTATTATTGGGCGGTTAATATTAAAAATATAACCTGCTGGTTGGATGATTCTGATCAACAATCGGATTGGTTAAAGATGGAGAAAGAGGATTGTTTACCATTTGATATTGGTGCGATCCTCTTAGCTCCAATAAATTAAAATAAAAAAACATATGGAGGTAATCCCATTATACATAGTGTTATCCGTACCTGGAAACAATTAAAGCTTACGTTAAAATTGAGTAAATTATCTGTTTTCCTTCCTATTGCGAATAATCCTTCTTTTAAACCGTCTGTCTTAGATAGAGGCTTTGCTCAATGGAAAAGTTATGGAATCAAAAGGGTGGGAGATCTTTATCATAAGGGAACTTTTCTTTCGTTTCAGGAGTTACAGCAGAAGTACGGATTACATGTTAATAATTATTTTAGATATTTACAACTTAGAGATTATGTAAAATCACACATGCAAGAATATAAGTTTAGAGGTCCAGAAATACTTGATGTATGCCTGAATCGACATTATAACTCAAATAAATTAATATCTTTTATTTACAATATTCTCCTTGACATTGACATTCCGTCATCAGAATCTTATAGACGAGCATGGGAGGATGAATTGAATCAAGTTATAATGCAAGATATATGGGATGAAAGTTTACAACATATACATCAATGTTCATTGAATACTAGACATTCCTTAATACAATTTAAAATAATACATAGATTACATTATTCGAAGACGAAATTAAATAGGATTTTTCCTAGTATCTCTCCTATGTGTGATAAATGTCAATTTCAAGAAGCTAATTTAACTCATATTTTCGTAACTTGTATAAAAATGCAAAACTTCTGGTTGGAGATTTTTAAAATAGTTTCTAAAGTTATTAATAAAAAATTAGATATGGACCCAAAATTAATTATATTAGGATTATCAGAACATACTACAAATTTTACAGTAAGTCAGGTACATTTTCTTGATTACAGTCTAATAACTGCGAAAAAACTAATACTTAAATTTTGGAAAAAACCAATAACCCCCACAATTAAAATGTGGACTATGGAAATGACAGAGACCCTGCATTTGGAAAAAATAAGGTTTGCCTTAATCGACAAACCTGAGTTATTCTTAAAAATATGGTCTCCATTTATTGAATTTTTAGAAAAGTAAATGGGTTTGGCACAGGACTAAAATTAAAAAAAAATAAAAAAATTTAAATAAAAAGTTGAAACTTGAGTTGGGGGTTGGATGTACAGCTGTGGTTTTTGTCTCCCGGATCTACTCCCGTTAATTTTTATTGTTAGATCTTTTTTTTTTTTTAACCCTCTTACTCTCTCTCCCCAAGTTTATAGTTTTATATTTTTATTTTTACTTTCTCTCTTCAAAAATTTAAAAATTGAAGCTATGTAAGAACTTTGTAACAAATGTGTTTTTTTTTAAATTTCGATTTGTACATATGCTTTTCAAAAATAAAAAAATTAATTAAAAAAAAATAAAATAAAAAAAAAGAAATAAAAAAGAAATAAAAAAAAAGAATGGAATTGAGAACGTCAAGACCATTTATCAGGAGCTCACAGAGATCCATAGACAGTGGTTGGAGTGGACCACATCACGACATACAAAGCCACCTGTTCCAGCTTTTGGAGGGGGAGAGAGTTCAGTGGGCTGCTCAGATGCCTCAACAAGTCATCCTTGATCCTGAGAGACAGTGGGAGAAGAGTACAGCTCAAAGCAGACTCCAACAGAACACATGGCAGATGGATAATAGACAATAGACAATAGGTGCAGGAGGAGGCCATTCAGCCCTTCGGGCCAGCACCGCCATTCAATGTGATCATGGCTGATCATTCTCAATCAGTACCCCGTTCCTGCCTTCTCCCCATACCCCCCTGACTCCACTATCCTTAAGAGCTCTATCTTGCTCTCTCTTGAATGCATTCAGAGAATTGGCCTCCACCTGCCTTCTGAGGCAGAGAATTCCACAGATTCACAACTCTCTGGCTGAAAAAGTTTTTCCTCGTCTCAGTTCTAAATGGCCTACCCCTTATTCTTAAACTGTGGCCCCTTGTTCTGGACTCCCCCAACATTGGGAACATGTTTCCTGCCTCTAACGTGTCCAACACCTTAATAATCTTATACGTTTCGATAAGATCTCCTCTCATCCTTCTAAATTCCAGTGTATACAAGCCTAGTCGCTCCAGTCTTTCAACATATGACAGTCCCGCCATTCCGGGAATTAACCTAGTAAACCTACGCTCTCTTGAAATGTGTAACGTGCCTCAGTTCTGCTTCAGGCATCTGGAGTCAGACATGGGACAGTAGACCTCAATAGCAAGAATATCCTTCCTCAAATTTGGAGACCAAAAATGCACACAGTACTCCAGGTGAGGTCTCACTAGGGTCCTGTACAACTGCAGAAGGACCTCTTTGCTCCTAAACTCAACTCCTCTTGTTATGAAGGCCAACATTCCATTGGCTTTCTTCACTGCCTTGTACACGGCAAGCAATTAGTAATGAATTTTAATGAAGCATGCAATGAGTCAAGTTGCAGCATTTAGTTTTAATTAACCTACATAGCTAGAAGCAGGAAAACTGTTCCCAATGTTGGGGGAGTCCAGGACCAGGGGCCACAGTCTAAGAATAAAGGGGAGGCCATTTAAAACTGAGGTGAGAAGAAACTTTTTCGCCGAGAGAGTTGTGAATTTGTGGAATTCTCTGCCACAGAAGGCAGTGGAGGCCAATTCACTGGATGAATTTAAAAGAGAGTTAGATAGAGCTCTAGGGGCTGGTGGAATCTAAGGGCAATGGGGAGAAGGCAGGCACGGGTTACTGATTGTGGATGATCAGCCATGATCATGGTGAATGACGGTGCTGGCTCGCAAGGGCCGAATGGCCTCCTCCTGCACCTATTTTCTACGTTTCAATGCTTCTACAATCAAGTTAAAATAACTTAATGTGATCTTGTTAGAAAGTGTCAGGAAAGTACAGGGTTTGGCCTCATCTTAAGTTCTGAGTGTGGTTCTCCTTGAATTACCTCACCTAAAATACAACAATTCTCTATGGACTCTCCCATAGAGTTAAGAAAAAAAATCTAATTTAGGCCACAAGCTGACTTATTTGGCACTCTCTCAGAACTGTAATGATGCCAGTTTTAGGTTACATCATTATGGCAAGTTAACAGGAATTAAATAGTTCCTGAGAATGGCCGCATAAGTCTCTTTGCTCAATTAACCTTCACATGCTGCTTGCAATATTAATGCCAGAGGAATCCTCAGACATGCACTTAGAAGGAAACGGGAGTCAATGCCAAGTTTTGAGTCCAAACAATCAAAATGCCATTGGGTGTAAGTCAGAGTAATCAAGACACAAATATAACCATAGCCAGCCTTAACATTAGTGGCAGCGTCGTATCTCTGCGGATACGACGTCATAAATGACGTCATAAGGTCAAAAGTGATAGGAGTAGAACTAGGCCATTCTACCATCAAGTCCACTCCGCCATTCAATCATGGCTGATCTATCTCTCCCTCCTAACCCCACTCTCCTGCCTTCTCCCCATAACCCATGACACCCGTACGAATCAAGAATCTATCTATCTCTGTCTTGAACATATCCACTGACTTGGCCTCCACAGCCTTCTGTGGCAAAGAATTCCACAAGATTCACCACCCTCTGACTGAAGAAATTTCTCCTCATCTCCTTCCTAAAAGAACGTCCTTTAATTCTGAGGCTGTGACCTCTGAGGCTAGACTCTCCCACCAGTGGAAACATCCTCTCCACATCCACTCTATCCAAGCTTTTTACTGTTCAGTACATTTCAATGAGGTCCCCCCTCATTCTTCTAAACTCCAGTGAGTACAGGCCCAGTGACGACGTCACTGAAATTGAGTGGGATTTGCAGTGAACTTCTTTCAAGAAATACCCACCATTTCTGGAATTGAAGCCTCTTGGCTCCTGCATTGGCAATGCGAGCCCTTACGATTATTAAGGGGTTGGACACGTTAGAGGCAGGATACATGTTCCCAATGTTGGGGGAGTCCAGAACAAGGGGCCACAGTTTAAGAATAAGGGGTAGGCCATTTAGAACGGAGACGAGGAAAACCTTTTTCAATCAGAGAGTTGTACATCTGTGGAATTCTCTGCCTCAGAAGGCAGTGGAGGCCAATTCTCTGAATGCATTCAAGGGAGAGCTAGATAGAGCTCTTAAGGATAGCGGAGTCAGGGGGTATGGGGAGAAGGCAGGAACGGGGTACTGATTGAGAATGATCAGCCATGATCACATTGAATGGCGGTGCTGGCTCGAAGGGCCGAATGGCCTCCTCCTGCACCTATTGTCTATTGTCTACATGGACACAATGGCTATCTTATTAGGGGTTCTGAGCTCTGTAGTAGTCACAGAATCAGACCCTGAAAGACATGGGCTATGCCATCTATGTCTCATCTACATCCACGTAAATGTGGATGGGTTGGTGAGTAAGTTTGCTGATGACACCAAAATTGGAGGCGTTGCAGGGTGCAGTGAGAAATGCTGTCAGAAGATACAGAGGGATACAGACCACCTTCAGAAATGGGTGGAGAGATGGCAGATGGAATCTAACCAGAACAATAGTTAAACGATGCACTTTGGGAGATTGAATTTAGTTTAGTTTAGTTTAGAGATACAGCGCGGAAACAGGCCCTTCGGCCCACCAGGTCTGCATCGACCAGCGATCCCCGCACATTAACACTATCCTACACACACTAGGGACAATTTTTACATTTGCCAAGTCAATTAACCTACAAACCTGTATGTCTTTGGAGTGTGGGAGGAAACCGAAGATCTTGGAGAAAACCCATGAGGTCACGGGGAGAACGTACAAACTCCGTACAGACGGCACCCTTGAATCCAGCCCACCGGCGCTGCAAGCACTATAAGGCAGCAACTCTACCCCTGCGCCACCGTGCCACCATGTAAGGAGAGAGTATACAGTTAATGGAAAGACTATTAACAGCATTGATGTGCGGAGGAATCTTGGAGTCCAAGTTCATAGCTCACAGTACGTGGCAGCACAAGTAGATAGCTGTAGAGTCACAGAGTGATACAGTGTGGAAACAGGCCCTTCCACCCAACTTGCCCTCAATGGCCAACATGTCCCAGCTACACGAGTCCCACCTGCCTGAGCTTGGTCCATATCCCTCCAAACCTGTCCTATCCATGTACCTGTCTAACTGTTTCTTAAACAATGGGATAGTCCCAGGCTCAACTACCTCCTCTGGCAGCTTGTTCCATGCACCCACTACTCTTTGTGTGAAAAAGTTACCCCTCTAGATTCCTATTTAAACTTTTCCCCTTCACCTTGAACCTATGTCCTCTAGTCCTCGATTCCCCTACTCTGGGCAAGAGACTCTGTGCATCTACCCGATCTATTCCCCTCATGAGGAATCATATACCATACCTCACCATAGAGGTCTCCTCCTCACACCTCTGTGGTGGTATGGTGGTTAAGAAGGCATATGGTATGCTTGCCTTCATTGTTAGGGGAGACTTGGTAGAAGTATATCAAATGATGAGAGGCACAGTTAGGGTGTGCAGTCGGAATGTTTTTCCCAGAGTAGAAATATCCAACACTGGAGGGGAGAGCGATAAGGTGAGAGGGGAAACGTTTAATGGGGATGAGCGGGGCAGTTTTTTTATGCAGAGGGAGGTCGGGGCCTGGAACGCATTGCCAGGGGTGGCGGTGAAGTCAGAGATGATACTGATGTTTAACAGGCTTTTAGGAACCCAACAGGAAAATAACTGCAGATGCTGGTACAAATCGAAGGTATTTATTCACAAAATGCTGAAGTAACTCAGCAAGTCAGGCAGCATCTCAGGAGAGAAGGAATGGGTGACGTTTCGGGTCGAGACCCTTCTTCAGACTTATGTCAGGGGGGCGGGACAAAGGAAGGATATAGGTGGAGACAGGAAGATAGAGGGAGATCTGGGAAGGGGGAGGGGAAGGGAGGGACAGAGGGACTATCTAAAGTTGGAGAAGTCAACGTTCATACCGCTGGGCTGCAAGCTGCCCAGGCGAAATATGAGGTGCTGTTCCTCCAATTTCCGGTGGGCCTCACTATGGCACTGGAGGAGGCCCATGACAGAAAGGTCAGACTGGGAGTGGGAGGGGGAGTTGAAGTGCTCAGCCACCGGGAGATCAGGTTGGTTAAGGCGGAATGTCCGAAGGTGTTGAGCGAAACAATCGCCGAGCCTACGTTTGGTTTCGCCGATGTAAATAAGTTGACATCTGGAGCAGCGGATGCAATGGATGAGGCTGGAGGAGGTGCAGGTGAACCTCTGTCTCATCTGGAAAGACTGTTTAGGTCCTTGGATGGAGTTGAGGGGGGGAGGTAAAGGGACAGGTGTTGCATTTCCTGCGGTTTCAGGGGAAAGTGCCCGGGGATGGGGTGGTTTGGGTAGGAAGGGACGAGTGGACCAGGGAGTTACGGAGGGAATGGTCTCTGCGGAACGCAGAAAGGGGAGGGGATGGGAAGATGTGGCCAGTGGTGGGGTCCCGTTGTAGGTGACGAAAAGCCTTTAACAGGTTTTTAGATGCGTACTGGCACCCGTCCATCTGCGGGCGGTGATGGTGCGGCTTGGCGTTGTCCTGCTTGGGGAGGGAGGATTTTTCATCTGTGGTCACATCTCACTGTTCCCAGCGAGGATGAAGTGCCCTCTCCATTTGATTTGGCCGCTGAGGTAAATGGGAATACAAAACTTGCCCAGCATCTGCATTCCCCTCTCCACCTGATAGGGTGATTCCAGAGGAGCGGCGTGGCTGCTACGCCTGGGGCCTACTCCTGGGGTTGCAGAAGTTGCCGGAAGGCAGACGCACGAGGGATCAGCCGACCGTCTCTAGGGGGCTCCAGCTCCAGTGCCTTTGGCTCTCCTGAGCCTTACCCACAAGGCCGTGGGGTGCTCTCCAACCCATAGCTGGGACCTGGTTGATGGACGTCAGGATGTGTCCACATGCCGGTGGGACCTGCACGTCGCATCTCTGGGGGCCAGAGTTCCCCTGAGATCCCCGTGCAGTTTAGCCTGGGACTGAAGGTGGCCCCAGTTACCATGTGTTGCCAGGAGGAGGCACTGCGAGAGTATTGATGATGCAGAGGTTGTGTACTGGCAGGGGGAGGCTCACTCACTCCGCTCCCTTTATCACAAAAACTGCTAGCCAATGGCGTCTGGATTTATACCAGGGCACTGGACACATGCAACACTCTGTGGCTCACACCACCAACACTCTTTTAGGTAGGCGCATGGAAACACAGGGAATAGAGGGATATGGATCACGTGCAGGATGATGAGATCAGTTCAGCTAGGCGTCATGTTCGGACCAAACATTGTGGACCAACGAGCCAGTTCCTGTGCTGTACTGTTCTGTTCTATGTTCTAAACACTCAATGAAGTGCCAGAAAGGAGTGGGTGATCACTGCCAAGATTCCTACTGAAGATACAAGGCTCTGCTCCAAATGGATGGGTTAGCACTGGATCAAATATATAAATCAACACTATAACCTGACTTATTCCAGTTGAGCTTGCATGTGTGTCCCATGAACGCACCCTTATCAACTGACATCCTATGTAAACCATGAATGTGAGGATGCATTGCACACACCATCTTACAGGTCTAAAGTTACTCAGCATTGTAAAAGTAGGCCCTATTAATTTTAATTCCTCCATTATTTTTTTCCACTCTGATGAAAGCTGTCTGATCATAAATGGACTGTCTGAGCCAAATATCCTTCATCACAGAGCCATCTCCAGGAAATCCATCTTGCTTCGAATCCAAAAACCAGATTTTTTTTAATCCTCAGTCATCAATTCTTAACACTCCATTCAGTTTAGTTCAGTTCAGAGATACAGCGCGGAAACAGGCCCTTCGGCCCACCGCATCAGCACCGACCAGCGATCCCCGCACACTAACACAATCCTACACACACCGGGGACGATTTGTCATTTATACCAAGCCAATTCACCTACAAACCTGTACGCCTTTGGAGTGTGGGAGGAAACCGGAAATCTCGGAGAAAACCCACGCGGTCACGGGGAGAACGTACAAACTCCGTACAGACAGCATCCGTAGTCAGGATCGAACCCGGGTCTCCGGCGCTGTAAGGCAGCAACTCTACCGCTGCGCCACCAAAGTTTTAATGTTCAATGTTTAATCTGTTCATCATCTTAAAAACTGCTGCCTTAACTTCTAAATTGTTTGAGCACTTCCCTCTAACACCTTGGACACAATACAGAGAATATTCTCTGTTTCTGGCCTCTAAACGTCCATTCTTGTTTTTTGTAGTGTGTGGTCATCCCCTCTCTGCATTTTCACCTTGTGCTCTCTTTAAATTCTAAGTCCACCGTTGAGTGCACTTGATTTTTGCTGCATCCATCCTACTGCATTGAAATCACGACTCACCGCACCATGTCTGACACTTAACAAATACTTTCCTCCTAGTCCTCCCACGGTCTATGAACTATGAGTGTTCAATCTTGGCACCATCTGCAGAACCCTATGATTCATTTCTTCCACTGTTCCACATTTGGTTGCAAACAGAACATTGATTGATGCTAAGGAATAGAGTCATAGAGACATCGAGTGATACAGTGTGGAAACAGGCCCCTCGGCCCAACTTGCCCACACCGGCCAACATTGTCCACACCGGCCAACATTGTCCCAGCTACACTAGTCCCACCTGCCTGCGCTTGGTCCATATCCCTCCAAACCTGTCCTATCCATGTACCTGTGTAACTGTTTCTTAAACAATGTGATAGTCCCTGCCTCAACTACCTCCTCTGGCAACTTGTTCTATACACCCACCACCCTTTGTGTGAAAAAGTTACCCCTCAGATTCCTATTAAATAATTTCCCCTTCACCTTGAACCTCTGTCCTCTGGTCCTCGATTCTGTGGGCAAGAGACTCTGGGCATCTACCCGATCTATTCCTCTCATGATTTTATATACCTCTATAAGATCACTCCTCATCCTCCTGCACTCCAAGGAATAGAGACCCAGCCTACTCAACCTCTCCCTAGAGCTCACACCTTCTAATCCTGGCAACATCCTCGAAAACCTTTTCAGACCCTTTCAAGCTTGGCAATATCTTTCCTATAACATGCTGCCCAGAACTGAACACAATATTCTGAGGGTGAGGTTAAAACAATCATAATCATAATCATACTTTATTATCCAAGTATGTTTTGCAACATACGAGGAATTTCATTTGCCACACAGTCATAACAATAAAAAGCAACAGGACACACAAAATACATTTTAACATGAACATCCACCACAGTGACTCCACCACATTCCTCACTGTGATGGAAGGCGAACAAAAGTTCAATCTCTCCCTTCTTTCTCTTCCGGCAGTCGGGGGCCTCGAACCTTCCGTAGACGGGACGATCTTGACTCCCGTAGCCGGTGGTCGGGCCCACCACATCGGGGCGATCGAGCTCCTGCATCGGGGGGAATCTCAGCTCCCCCGCACCGGGCGATCTACCCCAGGTCAGACGTTGTCGAACCTCGTGTAGCTTGGAGCTCCTGACTTCAGTCTCAAACCGAGACTGCGAGCTCCCTGATGCTAAAGTCTGCGGTTGGAGTGCCGATCCCAGGCAAGGGATCGCATGCTCAGATGGTAAGACGCTCAGATGCACTGGAATTTAGAAGGATGAGAGGGGATCTTATCGAAATGTATAAGATTATTAAGGGGTTGGACACGGTAGCGGCAGGAAACATGTTCCCAATGTTGGGTGAGACCAGAACAAGGGGCCACAGTTTAAGAATAAGGGGTAGGCCATTTAGAACTGAGATGAGGAAAAACGTTTTCAGTCAGAGGGTTGTAGATCTGTGGAATTCTCTGCCTTAGAAGGCAGTGGAGGCCAATTCTCTGAATGCATTCAAGAGAGAGCTAGATAGAGCTCTTAAGGATAGCAGAGTCAGGGGGTATGGGGAGAAGGCAGGAACGGGGTACTGATTGAGAATGATCAGCCATGATCACATTGAATGGTGGTGCTGGCTCGATGGGCTGAATGGCCTCCTCCTGCACCTATTGTCTATTGTCTATTGTCTATTGTCTATTGTCTATTGTTTATTGTCTATGGCCCCGTGATGGGGCTCAAAGTCAGTCCCAGGCAAGGCCGCCAGCACCATGATGTTAGGCCGCAGAGCGACCGGAGATACTATCCGGAAAACAATCGCATCTCCGGCAAGGTAAGAGATTGAAAAAAAGTTTCCCCCGACCCCCTCCCCCAACAATGCAGTTTCAAATCTCTTCTCCCCGACATACTCCTGAACTATTGAAAACAAGATGGAGGAACTTAAAGCGACATGAGGTCCTCAGCACTGAGAGCAGGGTGGTGCAGTGGTAGAGCTGCTGCCTTACAACACCGGAGACTACATTGTGCTTATTTCCATCTGCACCGCCTGTTGTGCTGATGTATGGAGTAACTCAGCACAACACTTAACAGCATCTCTGGATAGAAACATAGACAATAGGTGCAGGAGTAGGTCATTCGGCCCTACGAGCCAGCACCGCCATTCAATGTGATCATGGCTGATCATTCAAAATCAGTACCCCGTGCCTGCTTTTCCCCCATATCCCTTGATTCCATTAGGCCTAAGAGCTAAATCTAGCTCTCTCTTGAATACATTCAGTGAATTGGCCACCACTGCCTTCTGTGGCAGAGAATTCCACAGATTCACAACTCTCTGGGTGAACAGGTTTTTCCTCATCTCAGTCCTAAATGGCCTACCTCTTATTCGTAAACTGTGACCCCCTGGTTCTGGACTCCCCCAACATGGGGAACATTTTTCCTGCATCTAGCCTGTCCAATCCCTTAAGAATTGTATGTTTCTATACGATCCCCTCTCATCCTTCTAAATTCCAGTGAATACATGCCTAGTCGAGCCATTCTTTCATCATATGTCAGTCCCGCCATTCCGGGAACTAACCTGGTGAACCTACGCTGCACTCCCTCAATAGCAAGAATGTCCTTCCTCAAATTTGGAGACCAAAACTGCACACAATACTCCAGGTGTGGTCTCACCAGGGCCCTGTACAACTGCAGTAGGACCTCCTTGCTCCCATTCTCAAATCCTCTCACAATGAAGCCCAACATGCCATTGGCTTTCTTCACTGCCTGCTGTACCTGCATGCTTGCTTTCAGTGACTGATGTACAAGGACACCCAGGCCTCGTTGCACCTCCCCTTTTCCTAATCTGACACCGTTCCGATAATAATCTGCCTTCCCGTTCTTGCCACCAAAGTGGATAACCTCACATTTATCCACATTGTACTGCATCTGCCATGCATCTGCCCACTCACTCAACCTATGCAAGTCACCCTGCAGCCTCATAGCATCCTCCTCACAGTTCACACTGCCACCCAGCTTTGTGTCATCCGCAAACTTGGAGATTTGGTTACTTTTAATTCCCTCGTCTAAATCGTTAATGTAAGTATTGTAAGTAACTGGGGTTGCAGCACTGAGCCTTGCGGCACCTTGTATTCTGTGATTTGCCTAGATACCAGGCAAAGCAAAGGTTTTCACTGTATTTCGGTGTGTGTGTGTCAATAATAAACCGAGAACAAAATGTAATACTTCTGTTCGACACGTAATATTTCCCTCTTCCCCGTCATCGGTCCTGACAAAACTTTCCGTTTGATGTCGGCAGCTAATGCTTTGCACTCTGTGGTGAGCAGAGAGTGAATCAGAGCCTCTGGTGAACTGAGAACACTGAACAGAACATACAGTGATCTTTTCATAGCATTAAACTGCCAGGGGCTGGGTAATGTCTAGATTTAACGAAGATAATTTCTCTTCACCATAAGATCTTGAATGCACCAATCTATACAGGTAACGCCCAACTCTGCAAATAGTTCATAAACGTAAATAACACACATTGCAGCCAAACCTGCTGAAAGAATCATTTCCATTCAACATACACCAACATTAATGGGGTCAGATGGCTGAACTGTTAAGGCAGTTTTGTGGCCTTTATGCATTAAAGTGACCGAGCTTTTTATCTCAGCGTGTTGTAAGTACGTACGAAACACAAGCAGGAACAGCGACAGGCTAGGAAATCCCTTAAGCTTACTCTATCATGCAATGGAGCCATCAGGGTCCAATCTTAGCCTCAACACCACTTTCCTGCTCTCTACATGTCTTATAGTTTAAATATCTGCCACTTCTTCCTTGGGGCAGCATGGTGACACAGTGGTAGAGTTGGTGCCTTATAGCACTTTCAGCGTCAGAGCCTTGGGTTCGATCCCGACTACGGGCGCTATCTGTACGGAGTCTGTACGGAGTCTGTACGTTCTCCACGTGACCACGTGGTCTTTCTCCCAGATCTTCAGTTTCCTCCCACACTCCAAAGATGTACAGGTTTGCAGGTTAATTTGGCTTGGTATAAGTGTAAATTGTCCCTAGTGTGTGTAGGATAATGTTAATGTGCGGGGATCGCTGGTCGGTGCGGACTCAGTGGGCCGAAGGGCTTGTTTCCACGCTGTATCTCTAAATTAAACTATACTAAACTAAACTAAAGTGTGTAAGAAGGAATTGCAGATTTAAACTGAAGATAGACACAAAAAGCTGGAGTAACTCAGCGGGACAGGCAGCATCTCTGGAGAGAAGGAGTGGGTGAGGTTTCGGGTTGAGACCATTATTCAGACTGGAGAAGGGTCTCGACCCGAAACGTCACCCATTCCTTCGCTCCAGAGATGCTGCCTGACCTGCTGAGTTACTCCAGCATTTTGTGATGCCTTCGATTTGTACCAGCATCTGCAGTTATTTTCCTACACTCCGAGTTCTACACTCTGAGCTCAGGAGGGGGAGCATCCTTTCAGAATCCACCTTGACACCACCCCTTCCACTCCGAATCTTATATGTTTCCAGAATGTTACCTCGCTTGCTGCCACACTGTAATAAGTACTGTAACCACCAGTCTGAAGAAGGGTCTCGACCCGAAACGTCACCCATTCCTTCTCTCCTGAGATGCTGCCTGACCCGCTGAGTTACTCTAGCACTTTGTGTCTACCTTCGTAATGAGCACTGGGCCATCTTGCATAAAGGTCAAAAAGCCATAAGTGACAGGAGCAGAATTAGGCCATTCGGCCCATTAAGTCTGCTCCGCCATTCAATCATGGCCGATCTATCTCTCTCTCTCTCGCTCAACCCCATTCTCCAGCCTTCTCCCCATAATTCCTGACACCCGTAATAATCAAGAATCTATCTATCACTGCCTTAGAAATATCCATTGACATGGCCTCCATTGCCTTCTGTGGTAAAGAATTCCACAGATTCGCCACCCTCTGACTAAAGAAATTCCTCATCTCCTTCCTAAAGGAACATTCTTTAATTTTGAGGCTGTGACCTCTAGCCCTAGACTCTCCCACTGGTGGAAACATCCTCTCCACATCCACACTATCCAGGTCTTTCACTATTCGGTACGTTTCAATGAGGTCCTCCCCCTCATTGTCTAAGTTCCAGCGAGTTCAGGCCCAGTGTCGTCAAATGCCGTTAAACTTTCTTCATTCAGTAACCCTTGCTCTCAAACAGAAACCAAGCAAACCTTCTCTGCACTGTCTTCAGTTCAAGCTGCCATAAATTCCACCTTAAATATAAGAACAAAACTGCACATAGTGCACCACGTTGCATTGAAATTCATTACTTAAGTGTTCCATTTCCCTTGCAGTAAATGCCAATATTCTATGAGCCTTCATCACTGCTTGCTACTCTAACTCCAAAGTGGTGACCTCATATTTCCCAGAGTATGCTTCATCCGCCAACTTCTTCTCCTCTCACATATGTGTCCTTGCTAGTTCTTAGCATCCTTCATACAACTTACTAGCTTTGTACCCTTGCAAATTTGACTGCACTCTTATCAATATCAAAGGTTGGTGGGTGTATGGAACAAGCTGCCAGAGGAGGTAGTTGAGGCAGGGACTATCCCAACGTTTAAGAAACAGTTAGACTGGAAAATGGACAGGGCAAGTTTGGAGGGATATGGACCAAATGTGGGCAGGTGGGACTAGTGCAGCTTGGGACATGTTGGCTAGTGTGGGCAAGTTGGGCCGAAGGGCCTGTTTCCAGACTGTATCACTCTATGACTCTGATATATATTAGCTATAAATAGTAATGCCCCAGTACTGATATTCGTGGCCTATTTACCCCGACTTTCTGTTTTGTAAGTTAGCCACCCCCAATCAATATCAATATTTAGCCTCAAACGCAGGCAATCTTATTAAATGTCTTCAAGAAAGCCAAATGTGCTATGTCTACTGGCTCCTCTTGATTTATCCTGTTTGTTAAACGCCCCAAATTTGTCAAACACAAATTTCCTTTTATAAAACCGTGTGGATTCTCCTTAGCTGTCTATTGATTTTCGAAATGTCATGTCATTATCTCCTCAACAACAGATGATCCAAAAGGCGTTTTTTCCTGAAGTTTTAAATCATGCTGTAGGTTTTTTTAGTTTTCGTTTTAGTTTTCAGTTTCCTTTCGGCCCACCGAGCCCGCGCCGACCAGCGACCCTCGCACATCAACACCACCCTACACACACCAGGGACAATTTACACTTATACCAAGTCAATTAACCTAGAAACCTGTAGGTCTTTGGAGTGTGGGAGGAAACCGGAGATCTCGGAGTAAACCCACGCGGTCACGGGGAGAACGTACAAACTCCGTACAGACAGCACCTGTAATTGGGATCGAACCTGGGTCTCTGGCGGTGTAAGCACTGTAAGGCAGCAACTCTACTGCTGCGCCACCGTGCTCCCTTCTCTGAACACGGCCATTTCTTTAACACTCATGCTTAGAATTCTCTGCCTCAGAAGGCAGTGGAGGCCAATTCTCTGAGTGCATTCAAGAGAGAGCTAGATAGAGCTCCTAATGATCGTGGAGTCAGGGGGTATGGAGAGAAGGCAGGAACGGGGTACTGATTGAGAATGATCAGCCATGATCACGTTGAATGGCGGTGCTGGCTCAAAGGGCCGAATGGCCTCCCACTGCACCTATTGTCTATTGTCTATTAGGTCTCACAGCATACACACTTAGATGATTGTTTAACTGTGGTCAGCCCATTGCAAGATCAACACACTAGCTGCCCTTCGGTTGAAGATTTTGTGATAAATGCAGTCATTAAAAGCAAACCAACCGCAGCCACCACTGCACTCACAGACTAAATGGTCTGGAAAATAAGACCATTATGGTGGAGCAGACTCGACGGGCCACGTAACCTTATTCTGCTCCTTCGTCTTGTCTTCTTATGGTCTTATACATCCATCTATAAACAATAGGTGCAGGAGGAGGCCATTCGGCCCTTCCAGCCTGTACGCACCGCCATTCAATGTGATCATGGCTGATCATTCTCAATCAGTACCCCGTCCCTGCCTTCTCCCCATACCCCCTGACTCCGCTATCCTTAAGAGCTCTATCCAGCTCTCTCTTGAATGCATTCAGAGAATTGGCCTCCACTGCCTTCTGAGGCAGAGTAATTCCACAGATTCACAACTCTCTGACTGAAAAGGTTTTTCCTAATCTCAGTTCTAAATGGCCTACCCCTTATTCTTAAACTATGGCCCCTGGTTCTGGACTTCCCCAACATTGGGAACATGTTTCCTGCCTCTAACGTGTCCAACCCCTTAATAATCTTATACGTTTCGATAAGATCCCCTCTCATCCTTCTAAATTCCAGTGTATACAAGCCTAGTCGCTCCAGTCTTTCAACATACGACAGTCCCGCCATTCCGGGAATTAACCTACGCTGCACGCCCTCAATAGCAAGAATATCCTTCCTCAAATTTGGAGACCAAAACTGCACACAGTACTCCAGGTGCGGTCTCACTAGGGCCCTGTACAACTGCATCTGAGCAGTCCTTAAACCTCTTGCAAGTTCTATAGCAGGATAAAGCCATGTGCTGGCGTTGTCCTCGTTCTTTCATTTCAGACCCTTGTTATCGCAGAGCCAGAGCTGAGACCGCTCCCGAGGCTCCATAATTGCAAAAGAAAAGCCAACTTGAATCTGTGCCAAACTCCGTCCAAGCCACCCAGCTTTCATCATCTCAGTCTGAAGAAGGGTCTCGACCCGAAAACGTCGCCCGTTCCTTCTCTTCTGAGATGCTGCCTGACCTGCTGAGTTACTCCATTTTTTATGAATAAATACCTTCGATTTGTACCAGCATCTGCAGTTATTTTCTCACCCTCACGCTGCCTCGGCAAGGCCAGCAGCATAATCAAGGACCAGTCGCACCCTGGCCACTCCCTCTTCTCCCCTCTCCCATCGGGCAAGAGGTACAGAAGTGTGAAAACGCACACCTCCAGAGTTAAGGGACAGTTTCTTCCCAGCTGTTATCAGGCAACTGAACCATCCTACCACAACCAGAGAGCAGTGCTGAACTACCAGCTACCTCATTGGTGACCCTGGGACTATCCTTGATCAAACTTTGCTGGCTTTACCTTGCACTAAACATTATTCCCTTTTCATGTATCTGTAGACTGTAAACGGCTTGATTGTAATCATGTATTGTCTTTCTGGTGACTGGTTAGCACGCAACAAACGCTTCTCACTGTACCTCGGTACACGTGACACTGAACTAAACTAAAATGAACCTCCAAATGAGATACAACAAATCTGCATGGTCTCACTGATATTACTGGTGCAGGAATTCATCCTGGTGTTCTTACCTGGGTTCAAGTTAACTTTAGAGATGCAGCGCAGAAACAGGCCCTTCGGCCCACCGAGTCCATACCGACCAGCGATCCCCACACATTAATATTACCCTACACACACTAGGGACGATTTTTAAAAAACATTTACACCAAGCCAGTTAACCGACAAACCTATACGTCTTTGGAGTGTGGGAGGAAACCGAAGATCTCGGAGAAATCCCACACAGGTCACGGGGAGAACGTACAAACTCTGTACAGACGGCGCCCATAGTCAGGATCAAACCTGAGTCTCCGGTGCTGCATTCGCTGTAAGGCAGCGACTCTACCGCTGCGCCACCGTGACAGGTTCTTGGTCTACACTTTAGCATTGGTTCGTGTATGTGAGTGGGACGGAGAGAAGTTATCATTGCATGATGATCAATGTACAGATGCAGACAAAATATTCTGGTACCTCCATTCCCTGCATGTGAAATGGTCGGAGTTGGAGATAGAATCGTTGACCCTAATGTAGACAGAAAATGCTGGAGTTAGTCAGCGGGTCTGGCAGCATCTCTGGAGAGAAGGAATGGGTGACATTTCGAGTCGAGATGTAGACAGGAAGATTAGTGGGAGAAATGGGAAGGGAGGGGAGGGGGTGGGGGCTAGAGAGGGAAAGCAGGGACTTTCTGAAGTTAGAGAAGTCAATGTTCATACCGCTAGGGTGTCAACGTTGATCCTGATGCTGCAAATTGGATTTGTCATTGAACTGCAGTACCAGAGGAATATAACTCCTCATTCCAAGTTTGAGGCCTAATGTTGGCTGTGCTTAAGAAAGAAATCTGATCTTTTTTAAGTAATTGCTGCTTTTTTTGAAAATTTACAGAAGTACTTAGGATTTCCCAATCAACACTTTGGCCAGAGTAACTGTTTATTTTGGCCAAGGTTTTACAACAAAAAGAATGGTGAGGCCCTCAACATTCACAGTAAAACAAATATAAATTGACAGCAACCTCTGATCATTGTGGGTGCACGGATTAACTGGGAAATCAGGGAAAACAGGCAAAAGGTACAGAAGTGGGAGTTTCTTCCCAGCTGTCATCGGGCAACTGAATCATCCTACCACAACCAGAGAGCAGTGCTGAACTACTATCTACCTCTTGGCTGACTCTCGGACTATCCTTGATAAGACTTTGTTGGCTTTACCTTGCACTAAACGTTATTCTCTTATGATGTATCCGTACACTGTAAATGGCATGATTGTAATCATGTATTGTCTTTCTGCTGACTGGACCGCAGGCAACAATAGCTTTTCACTGTACCTCGGTACACGTGACAATAAACTAAACTAAACTAAATCACGAAAATGCATATGATTCACCGATCCATCAGACGATGGTCTACACCAGTGTCTAAACTTTATCACATATGGAAACAGAGTGATGGAGACACACTAACCAGATCAGAAAATGTTAGCACCCGTCCATTCTAGTGTAGACTCTATCCTTGTTACGAATGGGGGGAGGGGGAGCAAGAGCGGAGCTGCGGGATATAGAGGAGGCCCTAGTGAGAGCCTCATCTATAATGGAAGAGGGGAAGCCCCGTTTCCTAAAGAATGAGGACATCTCTGACGCCCTAGTGTGAAACACCTCATCCCGGGCGCAGATGCGGCGTAGACGGAGGAATTGGGAGTAGGGGAGAGAGTCTTTACAGGATGCAGGGTGGGAAGAAGTGTAGTCCAGATAGCTGTGCGAGTCAGTAGGTTTGTAGTAGATGTCCGTCACTAGTCTGTCTCTTGCGATGGAGATGGTGAGATCCAGAAACGATAAGGGAGATGTCGGAGATGGTCCAAGTATATTTAAGAGCAGGATGGAAGTTAGTGGTGAAGTGTATGAAGTCAGTGAGTTCTGCATGGGTACAAGAGGTAGCACCAATGCAGTCGTCGATGTAATGCAGTCGCCCATAGACTAGTTCTATCCTGCACTCTAGGGACAATTTACAGAAGCCAATTAACCTCCAAACCGGCATGTGTTTGGAATGTGGGAGGAAACCGGAGCACCCCTTGATTAGTACGGGAGTCAGGGGTTATGGGGAGAATGCAGGAGAATGGGGTTGGGAGGGAGAGATAGATCAGCCATGATTGAATGACAGAGCAGTCTTGATGGGCAAAATGGCCTAATACTGCTCCTATCTCTTAAGAACTTGTGAACTTATAGCCAAGTCAAGTCAAGTCAATTTTATTTGTATAGCACATTTAAAAACAACCCACGTTGACCAAAGTGCTGTACATCAGTTCAGGTACTAAGAACGAACATACAATGGCCCACAAACATAACAGCACATACATAAACAGTTCACAGCGCCCCCTCAGAGGGCCTCAAATGCTAGGGAGTAGAAATAGGTTTTGAGCCTGGACTTAAAGGAGTCGATGGAGGGGGCAGTTCTGATGGGGAGAGGGATGCTGTTCCACAGTCTAGGAGCTGCAACCGCAAAAGCGCGGTCACCCCTGAGCTTAAGCCTAGACCGCGGGATAGTGAGTAGCCCCAAGTCGGCCGACCTGAGGGACCTGGAGATAGAATGGTGGGTTAGATGATTTTTGATATGGGGGGGGGGGGGGGGGGGGGGGGGGGGGCAAGCCGGTTTAGGGCTTTGTATGTGAATAGGAGGAGCTTGAAGTTGATTCTGTACTGTACTGGGAGCCAGTGGAGAGAGGCCAGAATCAGGGTGATGTGGTCCCTTTTACGGGTACCCATCAGGAGTCTCGCTGCGGCGTTTTGGACCAATTGCAGGCGGGACAGGGATGATTGGCTGATCCCAGTGTATAGGGAGTTGCAGTAGTCTAGGCGGGAGGAAATGAATGCGTGGATAAACTCAACTTTCTTTTTAAACTCTCAATTAATATACCAAAACACTTGTGTATATTTGAAACACATTACAGCACTGCAGAAAAAATGTTTGCAAGAAATTATAATATGAATGCTTAGAATATTTGTATTGATGTGGACTTTTGGATTGTTTAAAAAAGTTATGAAGGCACAGCAAATATATCTGGAATAAACCTCAACATTGGTCACTTTTAAGAATCCCCAAGTTAGATTTTGCATTATTTGAAACATGGACTATTTCACAGTAAATCGCCCACGAAGCTTTCTGAAATGGCTTAGATAAAGTGGATGTGGAGAGGATGTTTCCAGTAGTGGGAGAGTCTAGCACGGTGGCGCAGCAGTAGAGTTGCTGCCTTACAGCGAATGCAGCGCCGGAGACCCGGGTTCCATCCTGACTATGGGCGCCGTCTGTAAGGAGTTTGTACGTTCTCCCCGTTATCTGCGTGGGTTTTCTCCGGGATCTTCGGTTTCCTCCCACACTCCAAAGACGTGCAGGTATGTAGGTTAATTGGCTTGGTAAATGTAAAAATTGTCCCTAGTGGGTGTAGGATAGTGTTAATGTGCGGGGATCGCTGGGCGGTGCGGACCCGGTGGGCCGAAGGGCCTGTTTCTGCGCTGTATCTCTAAATTTAAATCTAAATCTAAAATCAAGCCTGGACCAACCATCAACCATCCAGTTACACTGAATCCTACTTTCATTCCATTTTTTATTCCCAATTGCCCAGCAACTCTCTCACATTCGACCACACACATACACGCTAAGGGCAGCACGGTGGCGCAGCGGTAGGGCGGTAGATTTACTGTCTTACAGCGCTTGCAGCGCCGGAGACCCGGGTTCGATCCTGACTACGGGCGCCGTCTGTACGGAGTTTGTACGTTCTCCCCGTGACCTGCGTGGGTTTTCTCCGAGATCTTCGGTTTCCTCCCACACTCCAAAGGCGTGCAGGTTTGCAGGTTAATTGGCTTGGTACAAGTGTAAATTGTCCCTAATGTGTGTGAGATAGTGTTAAGGTGCAGGGATCACTGGTCGGTGTGGACTCGGTGGGCCGAAGGGCCTGTTTCCGCGCTGTATTTCTAAACTAAACTAAACTAAACTAAACTAAACTAAACTAAACTAGTAATTTACAGTAGTCAATTATGCTATCAGCCTCCATGTCTTTGGGATGTGGAAGGAAAATAGAGCACAGCCACAGTTTAAGAATAAGGGGTAGGCCATTTAGAACGGAGATGAGGAAAAACTTTTTCAGCCAGAGAGTTGTGAATCTGTGGAATTCTCTGCCTCAGAAGGCAGTGGAGGCCGATTCTCTGAATGCATTCAAGAGAGAGCTAGATAGAGCTCTTAAGGATAGCGGAGTCAGGGGGTATGGGGAGAAGGCAGGAACGGGATACTGATTGAGAATGATCAGCCATGATCACATTGAATGGCGATGCTGGCTCGAAGGGCCGAATGGCCTCCTCCTGCACCTTTTGTCTATTGTCCATTGTCTATTGTCACCCGAAAGAAGCCCATGTAGTCTTAGGGAGAACAAACAGAGACAGACACACAGACAAGCAGCACCTGAGGTCAGTATTGAAAGCAGACAGATGCTGTGAGGCAATGATTCTACTCGCTGTGTGTCACTGTGCTACTTGAAACAATGAAAAGGGGTGAAAATGTCCATCGTGCCCAATTCCAGGAATGTAACAAAACACTAATGTCTTCATAATTACTTTATTGAAATAGCATTTTTAATCCAAGTGATAATTCTTTCCAGTTGTTTCCTTACCTTTGGGAAACGTATTGAAGGGTTCTTAGCAGCTGCATCTCTGGATATGATCTGGTGAAGGACATCGATGAACCTGGCATGAACTCAACTGGAGAGGCAAAGTACTGTTTTCATTGTTGACGGGACTTGAGATATATTGTTACCTTACAGGCTGAAAAATTACAAACAGCAGCTGCTTTCTATCCCAGCTGTCTGAAGTAAGAAAGGAAATCTGAAATAGTCTCTAGAAAGAACCCAAGTCAGCGTTATCAGACCCCATATGATAAAAACTGTGAAGGTATAGAACATAAGAGAAGTTAAAGAACAGCAAAGGATGCCATTGGCAAAAGAACAGCATAAGACCTTTCTGTCATGGATCCCAGTCTAACCTTTCTGCCATGGGCCTAAACTCCCCCTCCCATTCCCAATCTGACCTTTCTGTCCTGGGCCTCCTCCATTGTCAGAGTGAGGCCCAGAGCAAATTGGAGGAACAGCACCTCATATTTCACTTGGGCAGCTTCCACCCCAGTGGTATGAACATAGACTTCTCTAACTTCAGATAGTTCCTCTGTCTCTCTCTTTCCCCTCCCCCTTCCCAGTTCTCCCACTAGTCTTCCTGTCTCCGACTACATCCTATCTTTGTCCCACCCCCTCCCCTGACATCAGTCTGAAGAAGGGTCTCGACCCGAAACGTCACCCATTCCTTCTCTCCAGAGATGCTGCCTGATCCGCTGAGTTACTCCAGCATTTTGTGTCTACCTTTGATTTAAACCAGCATCTGCAGTTTTTTTTCCTAAGCATAAAATAGCGTTATATTCCAACGCTAAATATTTAAGTTGTTCCTAATATTAACATGTTTCTTATAACCTCCCCTCATTTACTGGAAACCCCTGATGCATTATTAAAGCATAGTTCTGCCACAGAAGGTAGTTGAGGCCAGTTCATTGGCTATATTTAAGAGGGAGTTAGATGTGGCCCTTGTGGCTAAAGGGATCAGGGGGTATGGAGAGAAGGCAGGTACGGGATACTGAGTTGGATGATCAGCCATGATCATATTGAAAGGCGGTGCAGGCTTGAAGGGCCGAATGGCCTACTCCTGCACCTATTTTCTATGTTTCTATGTTTCAGGCAAGGACATTCCTGACACAAATGTTTGTGAATTGGTGGCAAACTGATGCCATCTTATGTGTAGTGTAAGAAAATAACTGCAGATCCTGGTACAAATCGAAGGTATTTATTCACAAAATGGAGTAACACTGCAGGTCAGGCAGCATCTCGGGAGAAGTGGCGGCGCCTAATGGCTGCGGCTCGCTAGCAGTCTGTTCGTCTTTTTTCCTTTTTTTTTTGTTGTGTGTCGGTGTTGGGATGGGGTTTTTTTTTTTTTGGTTGTGTATGTGTGGGGGGTGGTGGTGTGGGTGGGGGGGGGTGGTGGTGTGGGTGGGGGGTGGGGGAAACCTTTCTCTTTTAGGTCTCTTCCTCACGGCGCGGGGTGTGGCTCGGCCGCGGGGCCTTCCATCGCTGGTGCTGCTCGGCCGCGGGACCTAATATCGCCCGGTGCGGCTCGGCCGCGGGGCCTTCCATCGCCCGGTGCGGCTCGGCCGCTGGACTTAACAGTGCCCGGTGCGGCTCGGCCGCGGGACTTTACATCGCCCGGCACGGCTCGGCCGCTGGACTTAACAGTGCCCGGTGCGGCTCGGCTGCGGGGCCTAACATCGCCCGGCGCGGCTCGGCCGCGTGACTTTTCATCGCTGGTGCTGCTCGGACGCTGGACTTAACATCGCCCGGTGCGGCTCGGCCGCGGGGCCTTCCATCGCCCGGCGCGGCTCGGCCGCGGGACTTAGCTGCGCACGGCTCGGTCGCTGGGCCTTCCATCGCCCGGTGCGGCTCGGCCGCGGGACTTAGCTGCGCACGGCTCAGCCGCGGGGCCTTCCATCGCCCGGCTCGGGGACTGTGCGTGGACTGTGCGGGTCGGTCGGGGACGAGCTGTCTGTCCGTGAGCGTGGGGAAGAGAGTGGAAGTTTTGTTGCCTCCATCACAGTGAAGGGGTGTTTGGAGTCACTGTGATGGACGTTTGTGTTGGGGTCATGTGTCTTGTGTTCTTTTTTTTGTTGTGTGACTGCTATGTAGTTTCGTTCGGTACCTTGGTACCGAATGACAAATAAAGCTCTGTTGAACTGTGAAGAAGAAGAAGGGTCTCGACCCGAAACATCACCCATTCCTTCTCTCCTGAGATGCTGCCTGACCTGCTGAGTTACTCCAGCATTTTGTGAATAAATACCATCTTATGTGTCGGGTAGTTTGAACTGTGCTTCAAGTTTGTTATTATCAGCCATCCTAAGTCAACCTCCTCTACAATTCAACTTTCAGGATCTTTCTTGGGTTCAAGGATTTGATGAAGTTGGGAAGGGTGCAATTGAGATCCACCAGCATGTGATTCCACGAATAGTGGCTCTACTCAATAACCAAATGTCTGTTGTCTCTTTTTGCTCTGGATTATTTCACTCACATGTTTAAACCGTAATGTTGTATTCTTAATGTTTTCATTGTTTTATAGAAACATAGAAACATAGAAAATAGGTGCAGGAGTAGGCCATTCGGCACTTCGAGCCTGCACCGCCATTCAATATGATCATGTCTGATCATCCAACTCAGTATCCCGTACCTGCCTTCTCTCCATACCCCCTGATCCCTTTAGCCACAAGGGCCACATCTAACTCCCTCTTAAATATAGCCAATGCACTGGCCTCAACTACCTTCTGTGGCAGAGAATTCCACAGATTCACCAGTCTCTGTGTGAAAAAAAAACGTTCTCATCTCGGTCCTAAAAGACTTCCCCCTTATCCTTAAACTGTGACCCCTTGTTCTGGATTTTCCCCAACATCGGGAACAATCTTCCTGCATCTAGCCTGTCCAACCCCTTAAGAATTTTGTAAGTTTCTATAAGATCCCCCCTCAATCTTCTAAATTCCAGCGAGTACAAGCCGAGTCTATCCAGTCTTTCTTCATATGAAAGTCCTGCCATCCCAGGGATCAATCTGGTGAACCTTCTCTGTACTCCCTCTATGGCAAGAATGTCTTTCCTCAGATTAGGAGACCAAAACTGTACGCAATACTCCAGGTGTGGTCTCACCAATGTGATCCACCAGGATGTGATTCTACGAATAGTGGCTCCACTCAATAACCAAAAGTCTGTTGTCTCTTTCTGCTCTGGATTATTTCACTCACATGTTTAAACTGTAATGTTGTATTCTTAATGTTTTCATTGTTTTATGCTTTATTCTTAATTGTTTATTGGTGTTGGTGTTGTTACTTGCGAGCGGAGCCCCAAGGCACATTCCTTGTTGTCTGTGCACATACTTGGCCAATAAACTTATTCACTCGTAATCACAAAGTGCTGGAGGAATTCAGCAGGTCAGACAGCATGGGAAAAGGAATGAACCGGCATTTTGATGGGTTGGGACCTTTCTGCAGATGGGACCAGCGTTGCAGTGCTAATTGTTTAGGTGCCGGAGCTGTCACTGGTGGAGGAGCGGCCGCTGTTAAATTCCCCGCCGGTTAAAATCCCCCGCTGTTTATTTATTTATTTATTTATTTATTGAACAGAGGTGCCGGAGCGGCGCTCCCATGAGCAGTACTGCGCCCCTGGATTGGACATTGCCTGCTTGAGTTACACGCAGAGGTTGCACAGGCTTGGATAACAATGAAGGCCGAGGGGTGAACTGACTGAGGTGTAGAGTCACAGGGGGCATGGACAAAGTGAGCACTCACGGACTTGTGCCCAGTTTCATACAGATGCTGTTGTGGGGTGGACTGTTGTGGAGTCAAGTCAAGTCAAGTCAAGTCAAGTTTATTTGTCACGTACACATACACGATGTGCAGTGAAATGAAAGTGGCAATGCCTGCGGGTTGTGCACAAAAAGAATTACAGTTACAGCATATAAATAAAGTTAATAAGTTACTATTAGTGTCGACAAAAATTTAGTCTCTGGGGTTATAAAAGTTAACAGTCCTGATGGCCTGTGGGAAGAAGCTCCGTCTCATCCTCTCCGTTTTCGCAGCGTGACAGCGGAGGCGTTTGCCTGATCGTAGCATCTGGAACAGTCCGTTACTGGGGTGGTAGGGGTCCCTCATGATCTTGCTTGCTCTGGATCTGCACCTCCTGATGTATAGGTCCTGCAGGGAGACGAGTGTAGTTCCCATGGTGCGTTCTGCCGAACGCACTACTCTCTGCAGGGCCATCCTGTCCTGGGCAGAGCTGTTCCCAAACCAGACTGTAATGTTGCCGGACAGGATGCTCTCTACAGCCCCAGAGTAGAAGCAATGAAGGATCCTCAGAGACACTCTGAATTTCCTCAATTGTCTAAAGTGGTAAAGGCGCTGCTTAGCCTTACCCACCAGTGCGGCAATGTGCGTTGCCCACGTCAGATCCTCTGCGATGCGGACTCCCAAGTATTTAAAACTGCTCACCCTATCCACAGTAGACCCATCTATCTCCAGTGGCGTGTACGTCCCTGGATATTTAGCCATTCTGAAGTCCACAATCAGTTCCTTTGTTTTAGTGACATTCAAGAGGAGGCTATTGTCCTGACACCAGAGTGCCAGATCAGCCACCTCCTCCCGGTAGGCCTTCTCATCGTTGTTGGAGATCCGGCCCACCACCACAGTGTCATCAGCAAACTTGATGATGGAGTTTGAGCTGAACCTGGCCCCACAGTCATGTGTGTACAGGGAGTACAGTAGGGGGCTAAGGACGCAGCCCTGGGGGGATCCTATGTTCAGGGTGAGGGAGCTAGATGTGTGTTCCCCCATCCTGACCACTTGGGGCCTGGCAGTGAGAAAGTCCGGAGAGAACTAGGCTTGTAAACACTGGAATTTAGAAGGATGAGAGGGGACCTTATCGAAACGTATAAGATAATTAAGGGGTTGGACACGTTAGAGGCAGGAAACATGTTCCCAATGTTGGGGGGGTCCAGAACAAGGGGCCACAGTTTAAGAATAAGGGGTAGGCCATTTAGAACGGAGATGAGGAAAAACGTTTTCAGTCAGAGAGTTGTAAATCTGTGGAATTCTCTGCCTCAGAAGGCAGTCGAGGCCAATTCTCTGAATGAATTCAATAGACAATAGGTGCAGGAGGAGGCCATTCGGCCCTTCGAGCCAGCACCACCATTCAATGTGATCATGGCTGATCATTCTCAATCAGTACCCCGTTCCTGCCTTCTCCCCATACCCCCTGACTCCGATATCCTTAAGAGCTCTATCTACCTCTCTCTTGAATGCATTCAGAGAATTGGCCTCCACTGCCTTCTGAGGCAGAGAATTCCACAGATTTAGAACTCTCTGACTGAAAAAGTTTTTCCTCATCTCAGTTCTAAATGGCCTACCCCTTATTCTTAAACTGTGGCCCCTGGTTCTGGACTCCCCCAACATTGGGAACATGTTTCCTGCCTCTAACTTGTCCAACCCCTTAATAATCTTATATGTTTTGATAAGATCCCCTCTCATCCTTCTAAATTCCAGTGTATACAAGCCTAGTCGCTCCGGTCTTTCAACATATGACAGTCCCGCCATTCCGGGAATTAACCTAGTAAACCTACGCTGCACGCCCTCAATAGCAAGAATATCCTTCCTCAAATTTGGGGACCAAAACTGCACACAGTAGTCCAGGTGCGGTCTCAGTAGGGCCCTGTACAACTGCAGAAGGACCTCTTTGCTCCTATGCTCAACTCCTCTTGTGATGAAGGCTAACATTCCATTGGTTTTCTTCACTGCCTGCTGTACCTGCATGCTTCCTTTCAGTGACTGATGCACTAGGACACCCAGATCTCGTTGTACGTCCCCTTTTCCTAACTTGACACCATTCAGATAATACTCTGCCTTCCTATTCTTACCACCAAAGTGGATAACCTCACACTTATCCACATTAAACTGCATCTGCCATACATCCACCCACTCACACAACCTGTCCAAGTCAACCTGCAACCTCATAGCATCTTCCTCACAGTTCACACTGCCACCCAGCTTTGTATCATCTGCAAATTTGCTAATGGTACTTTTAATCCCTTCATCCAAGTCATTACTGTATATTGTAAATAGCTGCGGTCCCAGCACTGAGCCTTGCGGTACCCCATTAGTCATTGCCTGCCATTCTGAAAGGGACCCATTTATCCCCACTCTTTGCTTTCTGTCTGTCAACCAATTTTCTATCCATGTCAGGGAGAGGTTGCACAGGCTTGGATATTTTTCTCTGGAACAATGAAGGCTGAGGGGTGAACTGATTGAGGTGTACGGAATCACAGGTGGCATGGAGAAAGTGAGTGTTCACGGACTTGTGCCCAGTTTCATACAGATGCTGTTGTGGAGAGGACATTTGAGGGGAGAACTGCAGCAGCCGTTGTCTGGTCTGCAGAGCCAAGCTTTGATTCTATCAATTCTGAGGGATTCTGGAACACCCTCCTAAGCTTCCATTTCAATTTTATGTTTGCTCTATAACAGCACGCAAACCATCTTACCAAACAAGACACTATCTCAGTGAAGATAATGCTGGAGTAACTCAGTGGGACAGGCAGCATCTCTGGAGAGAAGGAATGGGTGACGTTTCTGGTCGAGACCCTTCTTCAGACCTTTCTTCGGTCTCATGGAAACATAGAAACATAGAAAATAGGTGCAGGAGGAGGCCATTTGGCCCTTCGAGCCAGCACCGCCATTCATTGTGATCATGGCTGATCACTGTGATCACGTCTTGACCCAATACGTCACCCATCCCTTCTATCCAGAGATGCTGCCTGTCCCGATGAGTTCCTCCAGCATTGTGTGCCTATCTTCGATTTAAATCCAGCATCTGCAGTTCCTTCCTACTATCTCAGTGAAGATCAGTATCAAACAAGTCTGTGTCACCACTCCAGCACGTTTCCCAATCTTGCTTGATGCATGTCACCTCCACGAGATTTCCCTTAAGGGGGGAGCTAATCTTCTGAACTAATGGGAAACTGCTCAACCTAGGCATGGAGCGGCACGGTGGCGCAGCGGTAGAGTTGCTGCCCTACAGCGCTTGCAGCATCGGAGACCCTACGGGTACTGTCTGTACGGAGTTTGTACGTTCTCCCCGTGACCTGCGTGAGTTTTCTCCCAGATCTTCTGTTTCTTTCCACACTCCAAAAACGTACGGGTTTGTAGGTTAATTGGCTTGGTGTAAATGTAAATTGTCCCTCGTGTGTAGGATAGAACTAGTGTACGGGGATCGCTGGTTAGTGTGGACTCGGCGGGCCGAAGGGCCTGTTTTCGCGCTGTATCTCTAAACTAAACTACATGGAAGGGAAAAATCAGACAGAACCATTGTGAAAGGAGACTCGTTATTTAGAGGGTCAGGCAGGAGATTCTGTGACAGTAAAGAGGACTGAAGGATGGCGTGTTGCATTGCCTGGTGCCATGTCTCTGAACCGTTGCAGAACTTTCTCAAGGGGGATGGTGAGCAGCCAGAGGTCATTGTGCACATTGGCACAAACGACATGGGGAGAAAAAGAGATGAGGCCCTGTGAAGTGAATATGAAGCGCTCGGTAGTAGTTGGAAAAGTGATCACTGGATTATTCCCAGTGCAGAAACTGAACACAATACTCTAAATCAGGCCTCACAACTGAAACATGATCTCCCAACTTCTACATTCAATACTCTGACAGATGAAGGCCAATGTGCTGTAAGCCTTTTTGACCGCCCTATCTACTTTTGACGCCACCTTCAAGGAAATTTATATCTACACGCCTATATCCCTCTGCTCCACAACGCTGCCCAGAGCTCTACCATTCACTGTGTAGCTCCTGTCCTGATTTGACTTCACAAAATGCAACAGCGGTAGCGCAGCGGTAGAGTTGCTGCTTTACAGCGAATGCAGCGCCGGAGACTCAGGTTCGATCCTGACTACGGGTGCTGCACTGTAAGGAGTTTGTACGTTCTCCCCGTGACCTGCGTGGGTTTTCTCCGAGATCTTCGGTTTCCTCCCACACTCCAAAGACGTACAGGTATGTAGGTTAATTGGCTGGGTAAATGTAAAAATTGTCCCTAGTGGGTGTAGGATAGTGTCAATGTACGGGGATCACTGGGCGGCGCGGACTTGGAGGGCCGAAGGGCCTGTTTCCGGCTGTATATATATGATATGATATGATGATAGCACGCATTTACTTACGTTAAATTCCATGAATCATTCCTCAGCCCACCTGCCCAACTGATCAAGGTCCTTCTGCAATTTTTGACAACCTTCTTCACTTTCTACGCTGCCACCCACTCTCATGTCATCTGCGAACTTGCTTATCATGCCTTGTACATTCTCATCCAAATCATTGATATGAACCACAAACAGCAAAGGACCCAGGACTGATCCCTGAGGCACAACACTACTCCTTTCACCATTCCTCCGCCCGCCTGACCAACTATTCAAGGTGGTGCTGCAATTTTTGATAACCATCCTCACTATCTGCAATACCGTCCACCTTAGTGTTATCTGCAAACTTACTAACAATGCAATACAATACAATACAATACAATATATCTTTATTGTCATTGTACAGGGGTACAATGAGATTGGGAATGCGCCTCCCATACGATGCAATAAATTAATTAGCTAGTCAGTATTAATTTAAACAACCCAATGAAACAAATTAGAACAGTTTTAAGACAGAATAAAGTGCAAGTAGATCTGTGCCGGATCACTGTGCGATGTGACCATCCGGCTCAGCAGGACCGGTTCATAGCAGCTATGGCCCTGGGGATGAAGCTGTTCCTGAGTCTGGAGGTGCGGGCGTAGAAGGCCTTGTATCGTCTGCCCGATGGTAGAAGTTCGAACAGACTGTTGCAGGGGTGTGAAGAGTCTTTGTGGATGCTGGTGGCTTTTCTGAGGCATCGTGTGTTGTAGATGCCCTCCAAGGCTGGTAGCTGTGTTCCGATGGTCCTCTGAGCTCTATGGACTACCCGCTGAAGAGCTTTCCTCTCTGCCTCCGTGCAGCTGAGGTACCACACTGGGATGCCATGTGTTAGGATGCTCTCTATGGTGCAGCGGTAGAATGTTGTCAGCAGCTGTTGGGGTAGACCAGACTTCTTCAGTGTTTTTAGGTAGAACAGTCGTTGCTGTGCCTTCTTGACCAGCACAGCAGTGTTATTGGACCATGTTAGGTCCTCCGAAATGTGAGTGCCCAGAAACTTGAAGCTGGATACTCTCTCCACACTGTCCCCGTTGATAGAGATCGGGGCGTATTCCCCGTTATGTGACCTACGGAAATTGATGATCAGCTCCTTGGTCTTGGTGGTATTTAGGGACAGGTTGTCATCCTGTGTTCTCATCCAAATCATTGATATAGATGACAAACAGCAACGGACCCAGCACTGAAGCCTTTGGCACACCACTAGTCACAGGCCTCCAGATCGAAAAACAATCTTCCACCACCTGCTTCCTTCCATGAAGCCAATTTTCTATCCAGTCGGCTAGCTTTCCTTGGATCCACCCATTTCTGCAGCTAGTCTATATCCCATTGCATCCTCTGACACATTCCTCACTGTCTGCGCCTACAATTTTAAAATGAGGACTTTGCATCTGTTTTCACCAAGGACGAGGAAGAGGACAGTGAGATAAGTGCCGAGTAAACTAATATGCAAGGGCAGTTTGAGATTAAGAAGGAAGAGGTGTTCGGGCTCTTGAAGAGCATTAGCGTGGATGTATTCCCAGGACCCGATGGGATTTATCCCAGGTTATTGAGAGAGGCAAGACAGGAGATTGTGGGAGCATTGACCAAGACCGAAGATAGACTTTCATATGAAGAAAGACTGGATAGACTCGGCTGCAATTTAGAAGATTGAGGGGGGGATCTTATAGAAACTTACAAAATTCTTAAGGGGTTGGAAAGGCTAGATGCAGGAAGATTGTTCCCGATGTTGGGGAAGTCCAGAACAAGGGGTCACAGTTTAAGGATAAGGGGGAAGTCTTTTAGGACCGAGATGAGAAAACATTTCTTCACACCGAGAGTGGTGAATCTGTGGAATTCTCTGCCACATAAGGTAGTTGAGGCCAGTTCATTGGCTATATTTAAGAGGGAGTTAGATGTGGCCCTTGTGGCTAAAGGGATCAGGGGGTATGGAGAGAAGGCAGGTACGGGATACTGAGTTGGATTATCAGCCATGATCATATTGAATGGCGGTGCGTACAGGCTCGAAGGGCCGAATGGCCTACTCCTGCACCTATTTTCTATGTTTCTATGTTTCTATAGACACAAGAAGCTGCAGTAACTCAGCGGGACAGGCAGCATCTCTGGAGAGAAGGAATGGGTGATGTTTTGGGTCGAGACCCTTCTTTAGACTTACACATCCTTCTTACATATTGACCAAGACCTCTGTCTCTTCGCTAGCCATTGGCGAGATCCTGGAGGACTGTGGAGTCCTGAAACATTATTTAGGAAGGGAAGTAGAAAGAATCCAGGGAATTATAGGCTGCTGAGCCTCACATCAGTGGTCAGGGATCTTTAGGAAAGGTTACTTCAGGATAGGATTTACTCCCATTTGGTGGAGTAGGTTAATTAGGGACAGTCAGCATGGCTTTATACAGGGCAGGTGACATCTTACTAACTTCATCAAGTTTTTTGAGGAGGCGACATAGGTGATCAATGAGCGTAGGGTGGTGAATGTTGTCCACATGGACATTTGATAATGTCCCCGAGAGTAGTCTGATCAGAAGATTAAAATGTACAGGATTAATAGTGGCTTGGTTATATGGATTCAGAACTGGCCAACTGATGGAAGACAGAGGGCTGTGGTGGAAGGATAATAATCTGGCTGGAGGTCAGTGATGAATGAATGAATGAATGAATGAATGAATGAATGAATGAATGAATGACTTTATTGGACAAGTATGCATCTCCAAGGAATGTGCCTTGGTGATCTGTGGAGTAGACAATAGACAATAGACAATAGGTGCAGGAGGAGACCATTCGGCCCTTCGAGCCAGCACCGCCATTCAATGTGATCATGGCTGATCATTCTCAATCAGTACCCTGTTCCAGGCCCAATGCAGGGTGATCAGACCTGGGTGTGTGTCTTATGGTTACTCGCTAGATGGTCACGTGGCAGCCCAGACAGCATCTCTTCTGTTCAGCCACAGCCAGTGACTGCTCCGTTCGGCGGCATTGGCAAGTTCTTTGATTGCCCTCCAACCCAGTTACATTAATGTCCAAAACATTTATATATATATATATATATATATATATATATATATATAATTTATATCACAAACAACAGTGGTCCTAGCACAGTTCCCTGCGGAACTCCACTGATCACAGACATCCAACTGGATGAACACCTTTCCGCCACTACCCTCTCTCTTCTGTGATCCATGAAATCTAGCAACAAAGAACTGCAAAGGCTGGTTCATACACAAAAGGACACAAAGTGCAGATCTGCAAGATCATTTTTGAAGAGTTGGGAAGTGGACTCGCTGGGAAATAGAATTAGAGCTCTGATATTCTGAAGTTAGCTTGAGGGAATCTTGAGCATCTGAGAATTGGCCTCCACTGCCTTCTGAGGCAGTGAATTCCACAGATTCACAACTCTCTGACTGAAAAAGTTTTTCCTCATCTCAGTTCTAAATGGCCTACCGCTTATTCGTAAGCTGTGGCCCCTTGTTCTGGACTCCCCCAACATTGGGAACATGTTTCCTGCCTCTAACGTGTCCAACCCCTTAATAATCTTATACGTTTCGATAAGATCTCCTCTCATCCTTCTAAATTCCAGTGTGTACAAGCCTAGTCGCTCCAGTCTTTCAACATACGACAGTCCCGCCATT
Source organism: Rhinoraja longicauda (assembly GCF_053455715.1). Lineage (NCBI taxonomy): Eukaryota > Metazoa > Chordata > Chondrichthyes > Rajiformes > Arhynchobatidae > Rhinoraja > Rhinoraja longicauda. Next base: position 68,135,276 of record NC_135960.1, on the reverse strand, counting down.
CCGGGAATTAACCTAGTAAACCTACGCTGCACGCCCTCAATAGCAAGAATATCCTTCCTCAAATTTGGAGACCAAAACTGCACACAGTACTCCAGGTGAGGTCTCACTAGGGCCCTGTACAACTGCAGAAGGACCTCTTTGCTCCTATACTCAACTCCTCTTGTTATGAAGGCCAACATTCCATAGGCTTTCTTCACTGCCTGCTGTACCTGCATGCTTCCTTTCAGTGACTGTCCTTTGTTTAAGAAGGGAAGGAGAGATAATACAGGAAGCTATGGGCACTTTAGCCTCACGTAATTGGTAGAAATGCTCTTGGAGAGGATTCTTCAGGTCAGAACTTGATGGCATTTGGAAGAGTACACATCATTATGGATGACAGACTGTCTCTGTCGTTGCTAGATCGTACTAGCGCTGACGCGTTTAAATGGATAATCAGCTTGATAGTTACAGCACCGATTTGTGCTGCTTCTTTTATCCAGGTAGGCTCGGAGCTGCTTTATTTAATTATATCTATTAAATATTTAATAGTCAAATGTACTGCAGCATAAGGAGCAGAACAGCCAGGTTCTGCAATAGCTTCTTCCCCCGAGCCATCAGACTCTTGAATTCGCAATAATCCGCCGCCATTATTTTATGTGCGGGTTACTTATTTTTTTAATCGATTTTTATAATTTGGTGTTACATTGTGAGGCAGATGCAACGGGATTTTGTTCAAATATTCACTCGACTGGTGTGTAGCTTTGAATGACAATAAAGTTATAGCAAAGCAGTGGGAACGTTATTCTCTATTCAGCATCTGCCATATAGAGTCATAGAGTGAAACAGCGCGGAAACAGGCCCTTCGGCCCAACTTGCCCACACCGGCCAACATGTCCCAGCTACACTAGTCGCACCTGTCTGTGTTTGGTCCATATCCCTCCAAACCCGTCCTATCCATGTACCTGTCTAACTGTTTCTTAAATGTTGGGATAGTCCCAGCCTCAACCACCTCCTCTGACAGCTCGTTCCATACACCCACCACCCTTTGTGTGAAAAAGTTACCCCTGGAATTCCTAGTAAATCTTTTCCCCTTCACCTTAAACTGATGTCCTCTGGTCCTCTGATCTAATATGGTCAGATTTGATCACATTATTCTAGAAAAGAGCATCACAGGAAAGAAAGTTTCCCAGAATTAGTTTAATTCTCATTAAATGAATGCAGATTTACATCTATTCTTTCCTGAAAAAAACTGTCATGGAGTAATGTCAAAAGTGCCTGTGCATTGTGTTCATTCTATTCTGATTAACAGTCAAAATGTATTTACTTTTATTTATAAATAATTATATTTTACTGAACTAATCCTTGTATGTTATATTATAATAGTTCAATCCCATTCACATTGCCATGTGTATTTTACTGTCCTTTTTGATGAAGATATCATTGAATTAAAAGTGTAAGAAAATAACTGCAGATGCTGGTACAAATCGAAGGTATTTAGTCACAAACTGCTGGAGTAACTCAGCAGGTCAGGCAGCATCTCAGGAGAGAGGGAATGGGTGACTTTTCGGGTCGAGACCCTTCTTCAGACTGATGTCAGGGGGGCGGGACAAAGGAAGGATATAGGTGGAGACAGGAAGATAGAGGGAGAACTGGGAAGGGGGAGGGGAAGAGAGGGACAGAGGAACTATCTAAAGTTGGAGAAGTCAATGTTCATACCGCTGGGCTGCAAGCTGCCCAAGCGAAATATGAGGTGCTGTTCCTCTAATTTCCAGTGGGACTCACTATGGCACTGGAGGAGGGCCATGACAGAAAGGTCAGACTGGGAGTGGGAGGGGGAGTTGAAGTGCTGAGCCACCGGGAGATCAGGGAGATCATTGAATTAAAATGTCTGTCTCCTAACAAGGAAGAATGAGATTGGCAAATGAGCTGCATATCTCCTGAATTCCAAAACGCACCAATGTGCCCAGCTGTTAAATTACTGCTCCAGGAAACTGCAAAATGAAAATCAAAGAAATTGCAGGTTCCGGAAATCTAACCAAACCTGCAACCGCAGGAGATGCAACACCTGTCCCTAAACCTCCTCCCTCCACAGAGGACAGCGACAGTCCTTTCAGGTGATGCCAATGTTCACTTGCACCTCCTCCAACCTCACCTACTGTATCCGCTGTTCCAGGTGTGGACTCCTCTGTATCGGCGAGGCTTGGCGATCGTTTCGCTGCCCATCCGTTCAATCTGCCTAGGCCTTCGCAATCTCCCGGTTGCTCAGCACTTCAACTCCCTCTTCTATTCCCACACTGACCTTTGTGTCCTGGGCCTCCTCCATTGTCAGAGTGTGGCCCAGCGCAAATTGGAGGAACGGCACCTCATATTTCGCTTGGGCCGCTTACACCCCAGCGGTATGAACATTGACTTCCCTAACTTCAAGTAACCCTTGCTTTCCCTCTCTCTCCACCCCACCCCCCTAGTTCTCCAACTAGTTTCACTGTCCTGCTGATTAAATATTACTGATTGTATGCCTCATTGTCACCTTCCCCTCAGCTAACGATGCATCATTTTACATTTCCTTCATCATTGTCTGCTTTGATGTCATTTTCTCAACTTCCCCCACCATTTCTCTAGCCTCCCTCTCCCCCGACTTTCAGTCTGAAGGGTCTCGACATGAAAAGTCACCCATTCCTTCTCTCCAGAGATGCTGCCTGTCCCACTGAGTTACTCCTGCAATTTGTGTCCATCTTTGATAAAAAAGTTAATGTATAAGAATGATCTCTTTGAAGCATGGAAATGTTCTTGGATGGGTTTATTCAGGTAGAGGGTGAGATGCTGCTTCCCTTGCTTGGGAAGCCTACAATTATGAATCATAAGCTCAGGATGAAAGCAGAATAGAAATGAAATCTCTTCACTCGGAGGGTTGTGAAGAATTGGACTTGTCTATCACAGATGAATGTGGCTGCTTAGATGACAAATAGGTCCAAGATAGGGAATTAGTCACAGAGTCATAGAGTGATACAGTGTGGAAACAGGCCCTTCGGCCCAACTTGCCCACACCGACCAACATGTCCCAGCTACACCAGTCCCACTAGCCTGCAATTGGTCCATATCCCTCCAAACCTGTCCGATCCATGCACCTGTCTAATTGCTACTTAAATGTTGCGATAGTCCCTGCCTACACTACCCCCACCGGCAGCACATTCCACACACCCACCACCTTTTGTGTGACAAAGGCATCCCTCAGATTCCTATAAAATATTTCCCCCTTCACCTTAAACCTATGTCCTCTGTATCTCGATTCCCCTTACTCAGGCCAAGAGACTCTGTGCATCTACCTGATCCATTTCTCTCATGATTTTATACACCTCCATAAGAAATCACAGGAGGTTACATGTTGAGACAGGAATATGTTTGTGGGATGGGTGACCGATCAAAGTTATACTGAATCGAAGAGAAGGCTGGATAGAATATTCCTGCTGTAATTTTGAAGCTGATACCATCGATCAATTTTAAGGAGGTCACGGTGGCGCAGCGGTAGAGTTGCTGCCTTACAGCGAATGCAGCACCAGAGACCCGGGTTCCATCCCGACTACGGGCGCCGTCTGTACGGAGTTTGTACGTTCTCCCCGTGACCTGTGTGGGTTTTCTCCGAGATCTTCGGTTTCCTCCCACACTCCAAAGACGTACAGGTATGTAGGTTAATTGGCTCGGTGCATGTGTAAATTGTCCCTAGTGTGTGTAGGATAGTGTTAGTGTGCGGGGATCGCTGGTCGGTGCGGACCCATTGGGCCGAAGGGCCTGTTTCTGCGCTATATCTCTGAACTAAACCAAATGAATGGTGGAGCAGACCTGGGGCAGGGTTGGGGAGCAGCAGTGTGGTCCTACGCCTTCTCTTATTTGGATTCATGGGAGGTGGTCTTGGAGGGGAGGATGCTCCTCAATCTGCGGAGCATCTTGGTCAATACAGCTCACTCCCCCCCCCTCCTCCATGGCACACTGGTCAACCTGAGAAGTACCTTCAGCAACAGACTAGTCCCACCAAGATGCAGCCCAGAACGCCACAGGAGATCCTTCTTCCTTGCGGCTATCAAACCCTACAACTCCTCCCCCTTCTGTCATGGGGTAGACTGACTCCCCTTCCCCTCCTCCCCCACCCTCCCCCCCCAAATCATTGCACATCCCCAATCCTTTCCACTCGCCACTTTGATTTCATGTTTCATGTATCTTGTTGTGTTTTAAGACTGTTGGCAGATCAATTTCCCTCCTGGGATCAATAAAGTTCTAGAAACATAGAAACATAGATGCAGGAGCAGGCCATTCGGCCCATCGAGCCAACACCACCACTCAATATGATCATTGCTGATCATCTAAAATCAGTATCCTGCTTTTTCCCCATATCCCTTGATTAATTTAGCCCTAAGAGCTAAATCTAACTCTCACTTGAAAACTTCTATCGTATCATATCGTATCGTATGGTATCGTATTTCTTCTGAAGTAACATTCCTACCAAAGTTTGATCCAAAACACTGTAGATGCATCCAGCATTGGGGCGTGGAAGACAGTAAGTTATTTCACAGTGTTGATTTGTATATTACTTATCCTATAAATCACAAGATGCCAAATGCCTTCTGTAATTCGTGACTCACTACCGAAATCATCCACATAAATGCCTGTTTTCTCCAACGACTGAAATCTGATGAGCCTGAGCCTAATTACATGAAAACGGCCATTCTGCAATTAAAGATTAAGGCCAGACATCTCAGTTGAGTCTTGAAGGAACAGCTCTGTATTTTTGATGTAGAAGTATCATGTTCTCTGCGATAAATATTTTGATGATGTATTAATGTGGACCAGCCCAGTCTAAATACACTGCTGACCATATAGTGGATTATTGTTTTATATATTGGTTTCTGTCCAAGACAAGCAAACTAATTCCTTTTATGTTAATAGCTAAAGTCAACATTGTGTTATTCTCTAAGGCCTTAACTAGAGCTTCCAGTCCCCGGCACTTCTTTCATCTCAAACAAAAAGTAAACGGGCATTTCCTTGTATTCGATCAGAGCATTTAGTAAGATAATAACTGCAGCTTCGTGAGATAGGGTAATGAAGACTGAAGAAATAAACCACCAATATGTAATTCCCCATTTGCCATATCCTTTAATAACAGAAACAGTTCAATATGTAATGACTGCTTTTTGGAGGAACAGCACCTCATATTTCGCTTGGGCAGCTTGCAGCCCAGCGGTATGAACATTGACTTCTCCAACTTTAGATAGTTCCTCTGTCCCTCTCTTCCCCTCCCCCTTCCCAGTTCAATAGACAATAGACAATAGATGCAGGAGGAGGCCATTCGGCCCTTCGAGACAGCACCGCCATTCAATGTGATCATGGCTGATCATTCTCAATCAGTACCCCGTTCCTGCCTTCTCCCCATACCCCCTGACTCCGCTATCCTTAAGAGCTCTATCCAGATCTCCCTCTATCTTCCTGTCTCCACCTATATCCTTCCTTTGTCCCGCCCCCCTGACATCAATCTGAAGAAGGGTCTCGACCCGAAACATCACCCATTCCTTCTCTCCTGAGATGCTGCCTGACCCGCTGAGTTACTCCAGCATTTTGTGAAATAATGCTTCTTACATTGATCGGCTGCTCAAAGCTTGGTGTCCGCGGTGCATTGTTAGACATGTTTTAAAAATATATATTATTCTAGCTATTTACCTCAGTACATATCTCAGTTAGGGCGGCACGGGTGCGCAGCGGTCGAGTTGTTGCCTTACACTCTCCTCGTGACCTGCGTGGGTTTCCACCGGGATCTCCGGTTTCCTCCCGCACTCCAAAGACGTGCAGGTTTGTAGGTTAATTGGCTTGGGTTTGTATACTTGGTATGTTTAAATCGTCCCCTAACAAGGTGTAAGCTTATGCGGGGATTGCTGGTCGGCGAGGACATGGTGGGCCGAAGTGCCTGTTTCCATGCTGTGTCTCTGAACTAAACTAAACCACTTAGGTTGTGTCCCAATAATCCATAAGGTCATAAGTTGTAGGAGAAGAATGAGACCGTTCGGCCCATCAAGTCTACTCCGCCGTTCAATCACGGCTGATCTATTCCTCCCTCTCAACCCCATTCTCCTGCCTTCTCCCCATAAAATCTGACTGCTGATATTTTTTTGAAAATGGCTCACATTTAAATTAGTTTTAAGATGTTTATATTCTGGAATAATGGAATACATGCAAGGTCTGCTTACAAACACTAGCGAGCCTAGAGTGCTGTGTACAGTTCAAGTAACCACTCAACAGCATGTAATGCTGCAGTATCCACACCAGTTTCAATTATTTCTTTGGTGAGAAAGAAGTAATTGAGAGGCCTCACCTCCCATCAGTTTGATAGGCGATAGAGGTGCAGGGGGAATCGACGTACATGGTGAATTGGACGTGGTAGAGTTATCACTGGAAATTAGTACAAAGGCAGAAGGTCTCGGAAGATCCATACATGTACGTAGAAACATAGAAACATGGAAAATAGGTGCAGGAGTAGGCCATTCGGCCCTTCGAGCCTGCACCACCATTCAATATGATCATGGCTGATCATCCAACTCAGTATCCCGTACCTGCTTTCTCTCCATACCCCCTGATCCCTTTAGCCACAAGGGCCACATCTAACTCCCTCTTAAATATAGCCAATGAACTGGCCTCAACTACCTTCTGTGGCAGAGAATTCCACAGAGGTACGAGGAAAGAGACTGTGCAAAGGAAGTTAAAAAATGAGTTTGGAAAAGATGAATGGATCCTCAGAAGGGCTCCAGTCATAAGGAACACCAGGACCAACGTTCACTCTCTGGTCCATTGTGAACGTACAGGCATGTAGGTTAATTGGCTTGGTGTAAGTGTAAATTGTCCCTCACGTGTTTGGGATAGTGCTGGCGTGCAGGGATCGCTGGTCTGTGCGGACCCGGTGGGTCAGAGGGCCTGTTTCCACACTGTATCTCTAAACGAAACTAAAGAAAAAAGGTACTGTTGCTCGAGCTTATCATTGGAGAAATAGGACAGAGAATCCAAGAGAAGTTGGCGGAGGATTTAAATGGCAGGTTTGAGGCCATCCTTGCAGTCTGCTCACAGCTTTAATGCCTTGTGTGCGATATTCACCTCATGCATGTCTGTGTGGAGTTTGCATGTTCACCTTGTGACTGTGTGCGTTTCCTCTGCATGCTCCCTTTCCTCTTTCTTTGATGAGGATGAATGCCAGAATCTGTGGGACGTTGATGGGAAACTGGGAGAATAAAAAATCTAGGAATAGTGTAGGTTTAGTGCGGGTAGATTCAATGGTCATTGGCATGGACGGTGAGCCAAGAGGCTTGCTTTCATGTTGTGTGAGTTTATGATTCCTTCGCCCAATCTGCATCTCTTCAGGAGACCACGCAGAGTCATAGAGACATCGGGTGATACAGCATGGAAACAGGCCCTTCGGCCCAACTTGCCCACACCGGCCAACATGTCCCGGCTGCACTAGTCCCACCTGCCCGTATTTGGCCCATATTCCTCCAAACCTGTCCTATCCATGTACCTGTCTAACTGTTTCTTCAACGTTGAGATAGTCCCAGCCTCAACTACCTGCTCTGGCAGGTAGCAAACCTGCACGTGATAAATTAAGTTGGACAGAGTGCAAGTGATTAACCTGGATGGATTATTTTGGTCCCTAAATGGTGAGAGGGGAATAAGTAAAAACACAGGTGTTCCATAAGGGAAATGGTGTTGGTTTTGGAAGAGTGAATCAGTAAATCATGAGGGGAACGGTCTCTTTCAGAATGCTGAGACGTGTTTGGAGGATCACAGTTTGTCTACAACAGGAAGATATGTCTCTACTGCCTTTTTTTTTACTGAGGTCTCTATTCGCTGGAGTTTAGAAGGATGAGGGGGACCCTCATTGAAACTTCCCAAATAGGCTTGGATAGAGTGGATGTGGAGAGAGGTTGTTTCCACTAGTGGGAGAGTCTAGGACCAGAGGTCACAGCCTCAGAATAAAAAGACGTTCCTTTAGGAAGGAGATGAGGAGGAATTTCTTATGAACATGAATAGGTGACGTTTCAGGTCGGGACCCTTCTTCGGACTGATTGTGGTAAGGGGAAGAAAGCTGGAAAAGAAATGGGAATGGGACAAAGCCTGGCAAGTGAGAATATTCTTTTCTTTGGCTTTACATTTTCTGCATTTTCTATCCTTATTTTCTTATCTAATGACTATTTGTCCTTTCATCTCGAGCCTTTGCCCAACCAGTAGCCAGTCAAACTCTCCCCCATCACCTGTATCCACCTCTCACTTGCAACACTTTATCCCACAGTCCCAATCAGTCTGAAGAAGAGCCCGACCCAGATCGTTACCAATCCATGTTCCCCAGAGATGCAGCCTACCCTGCTGAGTTACTCCAGCACTTTGTTTCTTTTTTCATAAACCAACATCTGCAGTTCCTTATAGACAATAGACAATAGACAATAGGTGCAGGAGGAGGCCAATTCGGCCCTTCGAGCCAGCACCGCCATTCAATGTGATCATGGCTGATCATTCTCAATCAGTACCCCATTCCCTCTCTCCCAGATGCTGCCCGACCTGCTGAGTTACTCCAGCATTTTTGTGATACCTAGAAAATACGCTTAAAATTTCTAAAAGAAAGAAGGTTGCAAAATAAAACGTGACATTAGTGCTTTCCACAACTAGAAAAAAAAACAAGTCCAAGGTAATCCATGGTAGACGATGTGTTGCGAGGTCCAGGTAGAATTAGGGTGACACATTTTGGTTCAAAATCTTAATAGTTGCAGGAAAGTAGCAGTTTCAGTTCCTGGTGGTGTGGGACTTCAGGTTTATGTACCCCCTGCCCGATGGGAATAGTGAGAATAGGGTCTGGCCTGGATGATGGGCTTCCTTGATGATAAATGCCTCCTTCTTTGGGCGGTCACGGTGGTGCAGCGGTAGAGTTGCTGCCTTACAGCGAAAGCAGCGCCGGAGACCCGGGTTCGATCCTGACTACATGCGCCGTCTGTACGGAGTTTGTACGTTCTCCCCGTGACCTGCGTGGGTTTTCTCCGAGATCTTCGGTTTCCTCCCACACTCCAAAGACGTACAGGTTTGTAGGGTAATTGGCTGGGCAAATGTAAAAATTGTCCCTGGTGTGTGTCGGATAGTGTTAGTGTGCGGGGATCGCTGGTCGGCGCGGACCCGGTGGGCCGAAAGGGCCTGTTTCTGCGCTGTATCTCTAAATCTAAAAAAAGCACCTCATGTAGATGCTTTTGATGCATCCAGCATTTAGCAGTTTTATTTTGGACTTCCAATATCTGCAGTTTTGTTTTGTTCTGGTTAATTGTGCAGCCTGGTTACAGATTTTAGCGTGACAGACTTTCCCCATGTACTTAAAGACCGGGTTCGATCCCGACTACGGACGTTGTCTCCCACACTCCAAAGACGTACAGGTGTGTAGGTTAATTTCCTGGGTAAATGTAAAAATTGACCCTAGAGGGTATAAGGATGGTGTTAATGTGCGGGGATCGCTGGTCGGCGCAGACCCGGGGGGCCGAAAGGGCCTGTTTCCAAGCTGTATCTATAAACTAAACTAAACTGGTTGTACTATTCAATTTCAAGTTGGTTGTTTTTTCTTCTCTGTCATTAACTGCTTTGTTTGCTGGAACCTACTTTTACAGGCGGCACTGGATAAAGTTGCAGTAAAAATACGGACAAGATCTCTGGAGTTCTTCTTACTTTCTGTCATAACTATCAGCCTCTTGTCAAGTATCAATTGCTCTCCTGTCTCACGACTTTCTCCCACGATGACTCTAGATAGTGAGTGCTAGCAGCTTCCATCCTTGCAGATATTTATTCACAAAATGCTGGAGTAACTCAGCAGGTCAGGCAGCATCTCAGGAGAGAAGGAATGGGCGACGTTTCGGGCCGAGACCCTTCTTCAGACTGATCACTGAGATGCTGCCTGACCTGCTGAGTTACTCCAGCATTTTGTGAATAAATACCTTCAATTTGTACCAGCATCTGCAGTTGTTTTCTTATACTATCCATCCTTGCAGATATCACAAGCAGTTTACATTAGTTTAGTTTAGTTTAGTTTAGTTTAGTTTAGTTTAGAGATATAACGTGGAAACAGGGCCTTCATCCAATCAAGTCCACGCTGACCAATGATCACCCAAAACCCATGTGGTCACATGGAGAACGTACAAACTTTGTACAGACAGCGCCCATAGTCAGGATCGAACCCAGGTCTATCGAGCTGTAAGGCAGCCACTGCGTCACTATGCCGCCCTAACTGTGCAGTTGTCGTTTCCTGATTGCTAACGCCAACTAACACGGCACAGAGCAGACAGAGAATTGGAAATCTCCATGGCACAGTCTGCTCTGAGTCACGAGACTGTGGTTCATGTAGCAAATCGAAATATAACTTCAAAACTGTCAGTACAGATTACCGCTGAAAGAGTTCAACTCTGTTCATAGCAAAGATACTAGAGGAGCAAGATGAACCACTCCGTCGAAATCGACTACACTGAAGTGTAGTTCGCAAAGGAGCGTAACGGCCGCCATTTTAGTAAGCAAAACCCGCCATTCACTATGCCTCTCGCAGTGTAATCAGTGTTTTGGGGGAACAGTATGTGTGATGATACCATAAAAATGCAGAATGTATCTCATCTATCAATTCACACATTTTTGTAATTTTTCTTTTAAAATGTTTCTGCAAGTTTCCGCCTACTAAAATGGCGCCGCGATGTACTACGGTTTTTAGGGTCGAGTGGTCTATCTTGCTCTGCTCTGTTATCTTTGGTTCATAGTAATGTTCCTTGTCTGTGATTTTAAACAGCCCAATTAGGTGCGTGTACAAGATGCCACCACAGCTTCTGAAGAATGACAGGGGATTCTAAGGGTGGCACGGTGGCGCAGAAGTAGAGTTGCTGCCTTACAGCGCCTGAGAAGCGGGTTTGATCCTGACTATGGCTGCTGTCTATACGGAGTTTGTATATTTTCCCTGGGACCGCGTGGGTTTGCTTGGGGTGCTCCGGCTTTCTCCCACACTCCAAAGATGTACAGGTTTGTTGGTTAATTGGCTTCAGGAATTTGTAAATTGTCTCTAGTGTGTGTAGGATAGTGCTAGTGCTCGCTGGTCAGTGCCGATTCAGTGGGCTGAAGGGCCTGTTTCCATGCTGTATTAAGGTCTAAAGTCTTTGCATGGGTCTTTTTCATTAACCGGTCAATGAACAAATTACTTTTGTCACTATTAGGGTTGCCAACTATCTCACTCCCAAATAAGGGAGAAGGTGACGTAACTGCCCCACGCACCACCTGACCTCACCCAGCCAGCGGCCACATGCTCCCGCTCCACCAATGGCGGCCGCATGGGCCGGGATGCAGGTTGCTATGCAACCTCCGTTAAGCGGCGCCCGGGCCTCTGGACCTACACTGTCTGGACCTACACTGTCCGGACCTATGGTGTCCACACTTACAGTGTCTGGGCCTACAGTGTCCGGGCCTACAGTGTCCGGGCCTACAGTGTCCGGGCCTACAGCGTCCGGGCCTACAGCGTCCGGGCCTACAGTGTCCGGGCCTACAGCATCCGGGCCTACAGCATCCAGGCCTACAGCATCCGGGCCTACAGCGCCCTCCGGGGCCTAATACAGGACAAGGGCGGGACAAACCAATTTAGCCGGGATGTCCCGGCTAATACGAGACAGTTGGCAATCCTAGACACTGTGTCTACAAATTAGCTGCTGCATTTCCTGTAAACCTCCAGTGCTGATGTTTAACCCTACTGATGGACAGTTACTTTGGAAAATCCTGAGAATGTAGTTCTCATCCCACGACAGGAAGGGTCTGAAGGCTTGGGAAAGGGTGCAGAGGAGGTTTCCAGAGGATGATGCCTGGGTTAGGGGGTTAGGGGATCTTAGCCACAAGAGAAGGGTATAGGGAGAGGCTGAAAGAACTTAGATTGTTTTCACTGGAGGTTGAGGGGAGACCTTACAGAAGTATATACAATTACGTGAGGCATAGAGAGGGGAGACAGTCGTAACCTTTTCACATGATGGAAATATTAAATACTAGAGGACATATCTTTAAGGTGAGAGTAGCAAAGGTTAAAGGCAGTGTGAAAGGCAAGTTTTTTACACAGAGAGTAGTGAACAGAGTGTAGTGAACAGAGAGTAGTGAACAGAGAGTAGTGAATAGAGTGTAGTGAACAGAGAGTAGTGAACAGAGTGTAGTGAACAGAGAGTAGTGAACAGAGTGTAGTGAACAGAGTGTAGTGAACAGAGAGTAGTGAACAGAGTGTAGTGAACAGAGAGTAGTGAACAGAGAGTAGTGAACAGTGCCTGGAACGTGTTACTGGGAGTTATAGAAACATAGAAACATAGACAATAGGTGCAGGAGGAGGCCATTCGGCCCTTCGAGCCAGCACCGCCATTCAATGTGATCATGGCTGATCATCCACAATCAGTAACCCGTGCCTGCCTTCTCCCCATATCCCTTGATTCCACTCGCCCCAAGAGCTCTATCTAACTCTCTTTTAAATTCATCCAGTGAATTGGCCTCCACTGCCTTCTGTGGCAGAGAATTCCACAAATTCACAACTCTCTGGGTGAAAAAGCTTCTTCTCACCTCAGTTCTAAATGGCCTACCCCTTATTTTAAAAACTGTGGCCCCTGGTTCTGGACTCCCCCGACACTCCCTCAACCCATGTTTCTTCTCACCTCACCTTACGGTGGAGGCAGCTGTGATTGGCAGCGAAGAGACTTTAGGACATGCAGGGAATGGGAGGATATGGATTATGTGCAGGCAGGTAAGAGTTTGGCTTGTCATCATGCCTGGCACAGGCATTGTGGGCCAAAGGGACTGAGCCTGTGCTGTGCTCTTCTATGTTCTATGGTCAAGTGGGACTTGAATCAATCAGAACAAAGTTCAACAAATTGGACCAACCGTGAAGACAGTAAATAAACTAGCTGCTCCTTGTAAAATAATCAGAACAACTTTGGAGCTGGAAATCCCCCTGGTCTGTGGTTTAACTGCATCAACTTCAACCTACATGCGGCCACAGTCTCCTCTGAGTAGCGAGCCTATGGATCATGGGCCAAACCAAAGCATAACATCAGGCCTGACAGCTCAGACCTGCACTGAATCAACGCTGTCCTGGAAACGTTACTCTGGGGAGATTTTAAACAGCCTGGCCCATCCTCGCTGTAGGCATGTAGAGATAAAAGCTCATTGCATCAGGATGATGATCTTGCACCATCCTGCATCAGACCGACACCATCAGATGCTGATGTAGCATCTTCCTCATTCCCTTGATGCCATAAGATGATGATTGGTCACCGAGGTTAATGGCAGCACCGTAAATACAGAGCCACCGATTGCAACACACTAGCATGGTGAAACATGTTTTTATGATATCATTTGACAGCAACTTGTTTTAATGAGGCGCTGGGCCTGTACTCGTGGGAGTTTGGAAGGATGAGGGGGAACCTCATTGAAACATATCGAATAGTGAAAGGCCTGGATAGAGTGGATGTGGAGAGGATGTTTCCACCAGTGGGAGAGTCTAGGACCAGAGGGCACAGCCTCAGAATTAAAGGATGCTTCTTTAGGAAGGAGATGAGGAGGAATTTATTTAGTCAGAGGTTGGTGAATCTGTGGAATTCATTGCCACAGAAGGCTGTGGAGGCCAAGTCAGTGGATATTTTTAAGGCAGAGATAGATAGATTCTTGATTAGTGTGTGTGTTAGGGGTAATGGGGGAGAAGGCAGGAGAATGGGGTTAAGGGGGAACGATACATCTGCCATGATTGAATGGCAGAGTAGACTTGATGGATCAAATGGCCTATTTCTGCACCCTATCACTTATCAACTTATGAACTTATGAACCAGTTTGATGGATGACGTATTAGCTAGGACCTTTGCTCTTTTTCAAATATTGCGATGGGATTTTCTTTGTGTTCCCGAAAGGGAAGATTAGGTTCTCAATCTCACAAAATACAATGCTTTTAACAGTGTTGCACTCCTTCAGTTTGAAATGAACTCCTCCAGAACCAGGGGCCACAGTTTAAGACTCAGGGGTAGGCCATTGAGATCGGAGACGAGGAAAAACTTTTCCACCCAGAGAGTTGTGAATCTGTGGAATTCTCTGCCTCAGAAGGCAGTGGAGGCCAATTCGCTGGATGCTTTCAAGAGAGAGCTAGATAGAGCTCTTAAAGATAGCGGAGTCAGGGGATATGGGGAGAAGGCAGGAACGGGGTACTGATTGTGGATGATCAGCCATGATCACATTGAATGGCGATGCTGGCTCGAAGGGCCGAATGGCCTCCTCCTGCACCTATTGTCTATTATCTATTGTCTATTGAAATGTCAGCTATGAGTTTAAGAGCAAATCTTTTAGTGGGACTTGGATCTACACTGGTCAAACTGAGAAGGAAGTCTGGTACTGACTAGCAATCATCAGCCATAGTTATAGTGATGTAAGGATATAGTGAATCTGGATGTGAGTTGTAAATGGCTAAGATTAGCAGATTGCTTGTACTCCTGAAAATAAAATAAATGCTCAGGCACCTTTCAGTATTTTTCTTTATACTATTCTTTTGATTTTTTTGTGAGGGATAGGAGCGGGATTAGGCCATTCGGCCCATCAAGTCGACTCCGCCATTCTTCAATCGTGGCTGATCTATCTCTCCCTCTCAACCACATTTTCCTGCCTTCTCCCCATAACCCCTGAACGGCAAACCAATCAAAATAATCATCACGGTGGCGCAGCGGTAGAGTTGCTGCCTTACAGCGCTTGCAGCGCCGGAGACCCGGGTTCCATTCCGACTACGGGCACTGTCTGTACGGAGTTTGTACGTTCTCCCCGTGACCTGCGTGGGTTTTCTCCGAGATCTTCAGTTTCCTCCCACACTCCACCCTCTTGCCACTAAAACCTCTTCATTCATGTCTTCACCACTCTAAGCTTGTTGGAGGCTTCAAATTATTGCAAACGTTGCCACCTGTCTCGCTGTCCTTTATCCTGTTGTGCTTCAATCAGTTTGAAAATGAGTTGAACGCCACAGTGATGTAATCAGGTAGCCTTTCACAAACGTGCAGCTAACAAATCCTTAATGTTTCACTGTCTACGAAGGAAACCTGAGGTACCTATTTAAGTATATGGTGTGTAGGTAGGAACTGGTATAATTAAAGCGAAGATAGTCACAAAATGCTGGAGTAACTCAGCGGGACAGGCAGCATCTCTGGAGAGAAGGAATGGGTGACGTTTCGGGTCGAGACCCTTCTTCAGACTGCAGAAGGTAGACACAAAATGCTGGAGAGGCAGCATCCCTGAAGAGTAGGAACGGGTGATGTTTCTCGACCCGAGACACGGTGCCGCAGCGGTAGAGTTGCTGCCTTACAGCGAATGCAGCGCCGGAGACTTAGGTTCGATCCTGACTACGGGCGCCGTCTGTACCGAGTTTGTACGTTCTCCCCGTGTCCTGCGTGGGTTTTCTCCGAGATCTTCGGTTTCCTCCCACATTCCAAAGACGTGCAAGTTTGTAGGTTAATTGACTGGGCAATTTTTTTTTTTAAATTGTCCCTAGTGGGTGTAGGATAGTGTTAAGTGTGCGGGGATCGCTGGGCGGCGCGGACCCGGTGGGCCGAAAGGCCTGTTTCTGCGCTGTATCTCTAAATCTAAAAATCTAAATCTAGACCCAAAATGTCACCCATTCCTTCTCTATAAGTATGTGGTTATGTACAACGCATTTCCCTGTTTAATGTCGAAGAATGCCGTTGGTATTTGTTTTAACCATTTTTGGAAAGGCCAGTGGGCAAACGTACTGTACATGTATTTTGATACTCCTGCTGAAAGTGAATTGCACGTTATCTAATTCTGGAAAATTTGATTAATCTAACAACCCACGTAAATTATGGAGAAAGTTTTGCAGTCAGCAACTTGGGCAGTAAAGCACATTTCATATTTCAGCTGACTTCAAATTGAGAACTGGGCCTGAGCCTGGAAATGCAACCCAATGATGCCTGACACCAGAACAAGCGTTCCTCTTGGCTCGCTTTTTGATTATGCTCCATGTATTTTCAAAGCTCTTTCTGTTACGGAAACATTAAACCTGCTGGCTTAGTCACTATAATATTTCCATACGTTTATTCCACTTCCAAGTGCTGTTGGGCATTTGCTTCCAACTTGAAAATGTTGTCAGGGACCTAGAATATCAACCAGCTACATCAACGCACTTCGTTGGGAGCTCCTCAATTGCTTGAAGTTATCAGTAGTTCTCTCCCCTGTGAAGAAACCCCCAGGCTGGAAAACCTCTAACCAAATTTTGCGATGCAGTCTGGGACCATCGCACAAACCAACCTCCCTTCCATTGACTCCATTTACACCTGACGCTGCCTCGGCAAGGCCAGCAGCATAATCAAGGACCAGCCTCACCCTGGCCACTCCCTCTTCTCCCCTCTCCCATCAGGCAAAAGGTACAGAAGTGTGAAAACGCACACCTCCAGGTTCAGGGACAGTTTCTTCCCAGCTGTTATCACGCAACTGAATCATCCTACCACAACCAGAGAGCAGTGCTGAACTACTAGCTACCTCTTTGGTGACTCTCGGACTATCCTTGATCGGACTTTGCTGGCTTTACCTTGCACTAAGCGTTATTCCCTTATCATGTATCTGCACACTGTAAGTGGCTCGATTGGAATCATGTATTGTCTTTCTGCTGACTGGGTAGCACGCAACAAAAGCTTCTCACTGTACCTCAGTCTGAAGAAGGGTCTCGACCCGAAACGTCACCCATTCCTTCTCTCCTGAGATGCAGCCTGACCCGCTGAGTTACTCCAGCATTTTGTGAATAAATACCTTCGATTTGTACCAGCATCTGCAGTTATTTTCTAACATTTCACTGTACCTCGGTACAGGTGACAATAAACTAAACTGAACTGAAGTTTTGTTTTGCTGAGATTGCTCACTTTACTCTGTTTTACCCGTCACTCACGATGCTTTCTGAATTTTGCAGCGTTTCACGGCCTCCGTGCCAGAGACAGCCGACACACCCAGATCACGATCTGCTGCTCGTTGCTTGAATCACTCTGTAAATTGAACGTAGTTAAGCAAATTCTTCAGAGCTATTTTTGAAACAAATAGCACAAGAATACTAGGTAGACACAAAATGCTGGAGTAACTCAACGGGTCAGGCAGCATCTCGGGAGAGAAGGAATGGGTGACGTTTCAGGTCGAGACCCCTCTTCAGACTGAAACCCCTCGGCCCGAAAGGACACCCATTCAATAGACAATAGGTGCAGGAGGAGGCCATTCGGCCCTTCGTGCCAGCACCGCCATTCAATATGATCATGGCAGATCATTCTCAATCAGTACCCCGTTCCTGCCTTCTCCCCATACCCCCTGACTCCGCTATCCTTAAGAGCTCTATCCAGCTCTCTCTTGAATGCATTCAGAGAATTGACCTCCACTGCCTTCTGAGGCAGAGAATTCCACAGATTCACAACTCTCTGACTGAAAAAGTTTTTCCTCATCTCAGTTCTAAATGGCTTACCCCTTATTCTTAAACTGTGGCCCCTTGTTCTGGACTCCCCCAACATTGGGAACATGTTTCCTGCCTCTAACGTGTCCAACCCCTTAATAATCTTATACGTTTCGATAAGATCACCTCTCATCCTTCTAAATTCCAGTGTATACAAGAATTTATTGGAGGTATTCCTTCTCTCCCGAGATGCTGCCTGACCCGCTGAGTTACTCCAGCATTTTGTGTCAACCTTCGATTTAAACCAGCATCTGCAGATTTTTTTTTCCAGCACAAGAATACTAACGAGTGTACAATTCTAACTGCCAAATGAATAATGAGACTCATTTCAATCACCTTATATTTCTACTGCAGGGGTAGCAAAGCAAACCATCAGCATTTTTGACACTAGAGGGGTTGAGAACGGATAACTGCATTTAATGTGTTCGAGTCTCACTCCGGCGGCGATGTGGTTGAAAGTCGAAGGTCTCATTGGGACTGGAAGCTCTCCAGAATGTCAGTGAGACAGTTATTCTGCGTGCGTGTGATGAAACAGTGGGAGCTGGCAGTCGACCTGGTTGTGGGAAGTATGGCGGCCAAGCTAGATCCTGTCCACACCCAGTAACCAACCGCATGTATACATCACACATACACATTCTTTCCAGCAGGTAGTCACTTTAATTCAGTGCTCCTTCCGCTGGTGTGTGGCCAACTTCAATGCCTCGGTGTCCATCAGCTGAAGCAGCACAAGAAAACCTTTTTGAGGTTTTGTACGGGCGGGTCAACACTTTCACAGAGTTACCGCAGGGAAGAAAAACTTAAGAATTAATAATAGTCTAGGATTTGTGCAAGGCATGATAAAAAATGCGAGGGTTTGAAATGAAACATGGTCGAGTGACTTGCGGCCGAAGCTACACATACGAATCTATATGTAGTGTTCTTGGCTTTCTCTGTTATGTTGCTTGGCGCACATTGCAAGACATTACATCACTTGCATGCAGCTCTCCTCTGTGACTTGCTGGAACTCCACTCGAGATGCGTTTCCAAACTTTATTTAGGATTTTGTTTTTGCGTCAGAAGGCTCTGATTGAGCAGTCGGAGTCCACAGTGGGGCTGCCACGTTTCAGAAGAGTCGGACAGCTGCGTGCTTTCAGAGGAACATAGACGCATGCACACCTGGAGATCAGTCACCTGGCGAGTTCAGACTGCAGGAGCCTTGCACTGCGGCAGGTTGCAGGTTGATCCCTGGCAGGGTTGGATGAGTGCAAATCTCAGTTGATTATCTCGTCCGATCCTCGTCCCCTCATGTCTGAGCCTTAATCCAACACCAAGTGGAAAAGTACATATTAGGCAAACCTGTAGAGAGTCATAGAGTGAAACAGTGTGGAAACAGGCCCTTCGGCCCAACTTGCCCATACCAGCCAACAAGTCCCAGCTACACTAGTCCCACCTGCCTCCATATCCCTCCAAACCTGTCGGCACGGTGGCGCAGCGGTAGAGTTGCTGCCTTACAGCGAATGCAGCGCCGGAGACTCAGGTTCGATCCCGACTACAGGCGCCGTCTGTACGGAGTTTGTATGTTCTCCCCGTGACCTGCGTGGGTTTTCTCCGAGATCTTTGGTTTCCTCCCACACTCCAAAGACGTACAGGTTTGTAGGTTCATTGACTGGGTAAATGTTTTTTAAAAATTGTCCCTAGTGTGTGTAGGATAGTGTTAATGTGCGGGGATCGCTGAGCGGCGCGGACTCGGTGGGCTGAAGGGCCTGTTTCCGCGCTGTATCTCTAAATCTAAAATCTAAAATCTAAATCTAAAAAAATCCATGTACCTGTCTAACTTTTTGTAAAAGGTTGGGATCGTCCCAGCCTCAATTACCTCCTCTGGCAGCTTGTTGCATGCACCCACCACCCTTTGTGTGAAAAAGTTTCCCC
Organism: Rhinoraja longicauda; assembly: GCF_053455715.1. NCBI lineage: Eukaryota > Metazoa > Chordata > Chondrichthyes > Rajiformes > Arhynchobatidae > Rhinoraja > Rhinoraja longicauda. The sequence continues at coordinate 68,115,865 of NC_135960.1, read as the reverse complement.
TCAGACTCCTATTAAATCTTTTTCCCCTTTACCTTGAACCTATGTCCTCTGTTCCTCGATTCCCCTACAAGAGACTCTATGCAAACTCCAAAGACGTACAGGTTTGTAGGTTAATTGGCTTGGTATAAATGTGTATTGACCCAAGTGTGTGTAGGATAGTGTTAATGTGCGGGGATCGCTGGTCAGCGCGGACTCGGTGGGCTGAAGGGCCTGTTTCCGCGCTGTATCTCTAAACCAAACTTAACTAAATAAGGAAGCCTCTGGACACCATCCATATCCCAACAATGTACCATTCAGCTGTTGGGTTAGTGTTGATTAACTAATGGTGCATTGCAGATTCCTATTGTTAAACATCCATTACATAAGAATGAAAAAAAAGGTTATGTACAGTACAAAGACTACAGTCTGTGTATTCAGTATGGACTAACACTTTTACCTAATTCAATTCTGCTGGAGTTACAAGCTAAAGCACTGAAATTGTTTTATGCAGTGGTGCTGAGGAAACGCATGACAAAATCTTGATTTGATGCAATGCACTCCCACATAGAGGATGTGAAGAATCCCTCAGCATTTAGAAACATAGAAACATAGAAAATAGGCGCAGGCGTAGGCCATTCGGCCCTTCTAGCCAGCACCAGCGTTCAATATGATCATGGCTGAGCATCCAAAATCAGTACCTGGTTCCTGCTTTTTCCCCATATCCCTTCATTCCGTTAGCCCTAAGAGCTAGATCTAACTCTCTCTTGAAAACCTCCAGAGAATTGGCCTCCACAGCCTTCTGTGGCAAAGAATTCCACAGATTCACAACTCTCTGGGTGAAAACTTTTTTCCTCATCTCAGTCCTAAATGGTCTTCCCCTTATTCTTACACTGTGACCCCTGGTTCTGGACTCCCCCAACACGGGGAACATTTTCACGGCATCTGGCCTGTCCATTTTTCCTGGCATCTGGCCTGTCCAATCCGTTAAGAATTTTATATGTTTCTGTAAGATCCTTGTAGATCCTATAAGATATGCTGTTCCATTGTGATTGATTGAAGCCACAGACTACAATGTGGTTCACAATGTGCTGAGCTAAATCATTTTGAGGTGGTCTGTGGTGAGGAGCTGACAGTTTGTTGAAGTTACTTCATTTTGTGCTCAATGGCCATTGAACTTCTAAAAGACAACTTTTATCAACATACAATACAATACAATATATCTTTATTGTCATTGTACAGGGGTACAACGAGATTGGGAATGCGCCTCCCATACGATGCAATAAATTAATTAGCTAGTCAGTATTAATTTAAACAACCCAATGAAACAAATTGTAACAGTTTTAAAACAGAATAAAGTGCAAGTAGATCTGTGCCGGTTCACTGTGCGATGTGACCATCCGGCTCAGCAGGACCGGTTCATAGCAGCTATGGCCCTGGGGATCAAGCTGTTCCTGAGTCTGGAGGTGGGGGCGTAGAAGGCCTTGTAGCGTCTGCCCGATGGTAGAAGTTCGAACAGACTGTTGCAGGGGTGTGAAGAGTCTTTGTGGATGCTGGTGGCTTTTCTGAGGCATCGTGTGTTGTAGATGCCCTCCAAGGCTGGTAGCTGTGTTCCGATGGTCCTCTGAGCTCTATGGACTACCCGCTGAAGAGCTTTCCTCTCTGCCTCCGTGCAGCTGAGGTACCACACATGGATGCCATGTGTTAGGATGCTCTCTATGGTGCAGCGGTAGAATGTCGTCAGCAGCTGTTGGGGTAGACCAGACTTTTTCAGTGTTCTTAGGTAGAACAGTCATTGCTGTGACTTCTTGACCAGCGCAGCAGTGTTATTGGACCATGTTAGGTCCTCCGAAATGTGAGTGCCCAGAAACTTGAAGCTGGACACTCTCTCCACACTGTCCCCGTTGATAAAGTTCGGGGCGTATTCCCCGTTGTGTGACCTACGGAAGTTGATGATCAGCTCCTTGGTCTTGGTGGTATTTCGGGACAGGTTGTTATCAGAGCACCAGTCCACCAGGTTCTGCACCTCCGCTCTGTATTTTGTTCCATCACCGTTGGTGATCAGCCCGATCACCGTTGTGTCGTCTGCAAACTTCAACGGCACAGTGGCACAGCGGTAGTAGAGTTGCTGCCGTCCAGCACCAGAGACCCATGTTGAATCCTGACCTTGGGTGCTGTCTGTATGCGGTTTGCACGTTCTCCTTGTGACCACGTGATTTTCCTCTGGGTGCTCAGGTTTTCTCCCACATTCCAAAGACTTGCAGGTTTGGTTTCTAGGTTAATTGGCTTCTGTAAATTGCCCCTGGTGTGTAGGATGGAACTAATCCACAGGTGATAATGGTCGGCACGGACTTGGTGGTCCAAGGGGCTTGTTTCCATGCTGTATCCTAAAAACTAAATCTCAAAACTAAACCCAATATTGAATGCTAGTTTTGGCGAACTAAGTACATTGCAAAGATAATAAATATAAACAGCTATACTTTAATTCCAAAAGTCTTATTTATCCAGTTTAATGACTTGAAGACCTCAGCAGGAGCCCAATAGGAAAATATAACTAAATATTCTACTGGTAGCAAATGGTGTCCAATACTTTATTACACTCTGCCAAATGTATGTCAGTAGTTTCAGAAGGGAACTGAGTGTGTTATTTTAAATGGATGTGGAATCTGGCAAGCTATCTATAGCAAATCTCACTCCAAAAATGTAGGCATCCAACTATTCACTAAGCAATGCTTCTATTTTGTATACAGAGGCTAAACAATGAAAGAACTTTGCACCCTTTCCCATTTGTGGACATATGTGCCGATAGAGGTCTGAAATTTCCCAATGAAACCAGCTTCTTTAATTTATATTGAATTACTCCTTCAAAAATCTGTCTTTAAATATATCCATGATTATCTTATCGTGAATGGTTAAATTTTAGAGGCACATTGTGAGTGAAAAGGAAAATCAATAGGGACCATTTTATTTCTATTGGTAACATCTCCCAAACTTGTATCCCTCTCCATCGTCAAGAGCAAAAAGATGGTGGAGCACAGCTCAGATCAAAATGGACGTTGAAGGGTCTTGAAAGTGTCGTCATTTGTGACTGTATCGTTATGGTGAATATATGTACCCTCCTTTCTTGTCTTACATTCTTTGTCTTTGTTGATGTTGCACATGGAGCTGCTGAGATGCAAGAAAAATGTTGGACTTGATCTGACAATAAAATATTATCGTATATCTCCTAAGGACCTTCTACGACACGGTGGTTGTGTCGGCCATTTTCTATCGAGTGGTCTGCTGGAGCAGCAGCATCTCAGCGGAGGGGAAGAGACTCGACAAGCTGGTCAGGAAGGCCAGCTCTGTCCTGGGTTGCCCCCTCGACTCAGTGCAGGCGGTGGGAGAGAGGAGGATGATGGCAAAGCTAACATCGCTGCTGGACAACGACTCCCACCCCATGCAGGACACGGTCACTGCACTGAGTAGCTCCTTCAGTGACAGACTCCTTCACCCCAAGTGCGTGAAGGAGAGATATCGGAGGTCCTTCCTTCCCGCTGCTGTGAGACTGCACAACCAGCACTGCTCCCAGCAGACCAGTCAACAGTAACAGTTAAGAACACACAGAAAACTGATGACAATTTATCCTTGTCTTTACTTTTATTTATAATGAATGTCTCTTGCTATCCACTTTGCTGCTGTAACACTGTAAATTTCCCCGGTGTGGGACGAATAAAGGAATATATTATTATTATATTATTATATTAACATTGCTTCCAAAATGAAGGTGATCGTGTCTTGGATTTATGTTACCATCCTTTCATGTAACATTGGATAAAAAATACGAATCACTATTTAATAGTGTAATCAAAGCAGCTTCGTCAAACAGAGAAAAGCGATTTCAAAGTAACATCCAGCAGGAACTTCTCAAAGAAAACGAGAGATGGACAATAAATACTGGCCGAGACATTGGCTTTCACGCCCACGAATTTTTAAATTATACCACCTGCACAAAACGCAATTTGGTGTTTTCTATAGTGACATGACAATAGACAATAGGTGCAGGAGGAGGCCATTCGGCCCTTCGAGTCAGCACCACCATTCAATGTGATCATGGCTGATCATTCTCAATCAGTACCCTGTTCCTGCCTTCTCCCCATACCCCCTGACTCCGCTATCCTTAAGAGCTCTGACTAGCTCTCTCTTGAATGCATTCAGAGAATTGGCCTCCACTGCCTTCTGAGGCAGAGAATTCCACAGATTCACAACTCTGACTGAAAAAGTTTTTCCTCATCTCCGTTCTAAATGGCCTACCCCTTATTCTTAAACTGTGGCCCCTTGTTCTGGACTCCCCCAACATTGGGAACATGTTTCCTGCCTCTAACGTGTCCAACCCCTTAATAATCTTATACGTTTCGATAAAATCCCCCCTCATCCTTCTAAATTCCAGTGTGTACAAGCCTAGTCGATGAATTTTGAATAGATTTGAATAGACACTTGAATAGATTAAGTGTCTGCCCCTCATTGCCTTCCATTTGGGAAAGAGCAGATGCCAAGAATTATACAAAGCGGGTCCCACAGTTTCCTTTTAATTGTCCGATGCTCTATTCACCAGAAGCCAAAGAATAAATTCCCCGAATCATGACCGAAGAAGGCGTCGACTGGACGGGAAAAATGTCGAGCTGAATGCGTTATTTTACATGTTAGAGCTCCATAAATAAGAGGCGGGAAGACTCTGCTGGGAATGGTGGCAGGGGCGGACTAGTAGTGGCAAGAACGAGACATCTAGATAGGCACGTGCGTATGCAAGGAATGGAGGGATGTGGATTATGCGCAGTCAGTGGAGATCGGTTTACCTTGACATCATGCTCAGCATAGACATTGTGTGGTGAGAGGCCGGGTTTCTGAACAGCACTCTTCTGTGTTCCATGTTCACTTAGACTTTTGAATGCGCTGTGTCTTAAATACCAGGGAGCGTACTTCACTGCCCTCGATGTCTTTTACATTCTGTCTTCTACCAGAGGAGCTAGTGCCAGTTCAAAAATGTCTGCCATCACATCTGGCAAGACAAGCTGGTCCCAAGTGATTTGCTGTGATGTCTTAAGAGGGTTATTTGCTGGGAAGAGCTCCTTTGATATGTTTGTAGACAAAATAAGTGAATCTGCTCCAATTAGGCAGTAGCTGGCTGGCTTACAGTACAATAATTAATCTCTCGAGAGGAATACTTATGTTTGAAAGTACTTCATCAGGCTGTGTAAAATTTCTCCTCAGCAAAATTAGCAATGTAAAATTCCTGCCCTTCTTGACATTTGAAGAACTTGTCTGCTCTATTTGTTTATTAAATCGTAATTCAATTTGTTCAATGCACACGTCAATATGGAATCTATTTTCCATGCACATAACTTTTGGTGTAAATCTGCGAATTGCCAAATCTGTGGAGGAGAGCAGGAGCATAATTTCCATTCCCCCCCATATCACTCCTACATTTCCTCCTGTCCCCCTTGGGTATGTTTAAGAGGACTACTGCTCAAGCAATGGCTCGTTTCCAGTTACTGCAATAGAACACTTTAAATCCTGAGCCAAAGGAACAATATCCATCTCCAAAGATGGGCACAAAAAAGCTGGAGTAACGCAGCGGGTCAGACGGCATCTCTGGAGAAAAGGAATAGGTGACGTTTCTGGTAGAGACCCATCTTCAGACTGAGAGTCAGGGGAGAGGGAACTGAGAGATATGAAAAGGCACATAGAACAATTTAACGCAAGATAAGATATGCAAAAAGACAGATCAAAGCCAGCAACAAAGATCAAGGACAAGAGCCTACAATGGTCCATTGCTGGCTGTGGAGAAGGTGATAACGAGTAATGCAAACAATGAAACTCTGCAGGATGGCAGTGAAACTAGTTGGAGAACTAGAGTGGGGGAGGGATGGAGAGAGAGGGGGTGCAAGAGTTAAATGAAGTGAGAGAAATCAATGTTCATACCGCTGGGGTGTAAGCTGCCCACGCAAAATATAAAGCGCTGTTCCTCCAATTTGGGTATGGCCTCACTCTGACAGTGGAGGAGACCCAGTACAGAAAGGTCAGTGTGGGAATGGGAAGGGGAGATAAAGTGTTTAGCAACCGGGATATTGCATAGGCCTCGGCAGACAGAATGGAGGTGTTCAGCGAAACGATCACCCGGAATGGCGGCACGGTGGCGCAGCGGTAGAGTTGCTGCCTTACAGCGAATGCAGCGCCGGAGACTCAGGTTCGATCCTGATTACGGGCGCCGTCTGTATGGAGTTTGTACGTTCTCCCCGTGACCTGCGTGGGTTTTCCCCGAGATCTTCGGTTTCCTCCCACACTCCAAAGACGCGCAGGTATGTAGGTTAATTGGCTGGGCAAATGTAAAAAAAAATTGTCCCTAGTGTGTGTAGGATAGTGTTAATGTGCGGGGATCGCTGGGCGGTGCGGACTCGGTGGGCCGAAGGGCCTGTTTCCGCGCTGTATCTCTAAAAAAATCTAAGAATGTGCATAGTCTCACTGATATCTAGGAGGCCACACCTGGAACAATGGATACAGTAGATGAGGTTGGGGGAGGTGCAAGTCAACCTCTGCCTCACCTGGAAGGACTGTCAGGATCCTGGACAGAGTCGAGGGAGGAGGTACAGGGACAGGTGTTGCATCTCCTATAGTTGCAGGGAAAAATACCTGGGGAAGGGGTGGTTTGGATGGGAAGGGATGAGTTAACCAGGGAGTTGATTAGGGAATGGTCTCTGCAGAAAGCAGAAAGGGGTGGAGATGGGTAGATGTGGATAGTGGTGGGATTCTCTTGAAGGTGGCGAAAATGTTGGAGGATGATGTGCTGTATGTGACGGCTGACGGGGTGGAAGGTAAGGACTGGGGGGACTCCGTCCCTGTTGTGACTCGGGGGAGGGGGAGCAAGGGCGGAGCTGCGGGGTACCGAAGAGACACGAGTGAGGGCCTCATCTATGATGGAAGAGGGGAAGTCCCATTCCATAAAGAATGAGGGCATCTCGGATGTTCTATTATGGAACACCTCAGCTTGGGCGCAGATATGGTGTTGACGGAGGAATTGGAAGTAGGGGATAGAGTCTTCGTAGGAGGCAGGGTGGGAAGAAGGGTAGTCTACTTACAAAATTCTTAAGGGGTTGGACAGGCTAGATGCAGGAAGATTGTTCCCGATGTTGGGGAAGTCCAGAACAAGGGGTCACAGTTTAAGGATAAGGGGGAAGTCTTTTAGGACCGAGATGAGAACGTTTTTTTTCACACAGAGAGTGGTGAATCTGTGGAATTCTCTGCCACAGAAGATAGTTGAGGCCAGTTCATTGGCTATATTTAAGAGGGAGTTAGATGTGGCCCTTGTGGCTAAAGGGATCAGTGGGTATGGAGAGAAGGCAGGTACGGGATACAGAGTTGGATGATCAGCCATGATCACATTGAGTGGCGGTGCAGGCTCGAAGGGCCGAATGGCCTACTCCTGCACCTATTTTCTATGTTTCTATGTTTCTAGATCGTAATGGGAGTCAGTAGATTTATATTAGACATCAGTCGATAATCTATCTCCTGTGATGGAGACGGTGAGATCAAAAATTGGGAGGGAGGTGTCGGAGATGGTCCAAGTGTTTTTGAGTGCAGGATGGAAATTGGTGGTGAGGTTGATGAAGTCAATGAGTTCTGCACGGGTGCAGGAGGTAGCACCAATGCAGTCGTCAATGCAGCGGAGATAGGGTTCGGGATAGGGCCAGTGTACGCCTGGAACAGGGATTGTTCGACGTACCCAACAACGAGGCAGGCATAGCTGGGGCCCACGCTAGTGCCCATGGCTATGCCTTTGATTTGGAGGAAGTGCCCCCCCCTCCCTTCTCGCCTGCTGCTGTGGCTTTGTCCACTTCCCGCTCTACCGCCACCCCTTCTTCGGTTGGCAGGTGGGCTGAAGGGTGGTTGATTAAATTTAATATAGAGAAATGTGAGGTGTTGCATTCTGGGAAGACTAACATGGGCAGGACCCACAGTAGGACTTTGGGGAGTATTGTGGAGCAGAGGGATCTAGGAGTGCAGGTGCATGGTTCCTTGAAAGTGTCATCGCAGGTAGATAAGGTGGCCAAAAAGGCTTTTGGCACATTGGCCTTCATCAGTCAGTATTGAGTGTAGAAGTTGGGAGGTCATGTTACAGTTGCATAAGACGCTGGTGAAGCCGCATTTAGAGTATTGTGTTCAGCTCTGGGCACCATGTTATAGGAAAGATGTTGCCAAGTTTGAAAGGGTACAGAGACGATTTACAAGGATGTTGCCAGGACTAGAGGGTCTGAGCTATAGGGAGAGGTTGAGTAGGCTAAGACTATTCCTTGGAGCGCAGGAGGATGAGGGGTGATCTTATAGAGGTGTATAAAATCATGAGAGGAATAGATCGGGTAGATGCACAGTCTCTTGTCCAGAGCAGGGGAATCAAGGACCAGAGGACATAGGATTAAGGTGAGGGGGGAGGATTGATTTAATAGGTAACATGTTCACACAAAGTGTGTACTGAAAGAGTTGCAAGAGGAGGTAGTTGAGGCAGGGACTATCACAATATTTAAGAAACATTTGGACAGGTACATGGATAGGACAGTTTAGAGGAATATGGGCCAAACGCCAGCAGGTGGGACTAGTGTAGCTGAGACACGTGGGTCAGTGTGGGCAAGTTGGGCCAAAGGGTCTGTTTCCATGCTATGTGACTCCATGACTCTATGAGATGGTTTGCAGTTGTGAGTTGATGGCTTAGAATGTCATAATGACACAGGGCTGGCTGCCAATATGGAATTATGGGCAAAGGAACATAGAAACATAGAAGGGTCTCGACCCAAAACATCACCCATCCCTTCTCTCCTGAGATGCTGCCTGACCTGCTGAGTTACTCCAGCATTTTGTGAAATAGAAACATAGAAAATAGGTGCAGGAGGAGGCCATTTGGCCCTTCGAGCCAGCACCACCATTCATTGTGATCATGGCTGATCATCCACAATCAGGAACCCGTGACTACCTTCTCCCCATGTCCCTTGATTCCACTAGCCCCCAGAGCTCTATCTAACCTTCTAAAAGAAGGTTCTTTGGCATGACCTCTGTCAGGCCAGTGCAAGAAAATAACTGCAGATGCTGTTACAAATCGAAGGTAGTTTTTCACAAAATGCTGGAGTAACTCAGCAGGTCAGGCAGCACCTCAGGAGAGAAGGAATGGGCGACGTCTCGGGTCGAGACCCTTCTTCAGACTGATGGGGGGCTATGCTGAGTTACAGTCTGCTACAGAGGAAATGTTTAGTTCAGTTTATTTCAGAGGCGCAGCCTGGAAGCAGGCCCTTCGGCACACCGAGTCTGCGCTGACTCGCAATCACGAGTACACTCGTTCTATCCTGAAGACGAAGGACAATTTACAGAAGCCAATTAACCTAGAAACCTGCACATCTTTGGAATGTGGGGGGAAACCAGAGCGCCTGAAGAAAACCCAAGCTGCCACGGGGAGAACGTACAAACCCCGTACAGACAGCACCCATAGTCAGGATTGAACCTGGGTCTCTGGCGCTGTAAGGCAGCAACTCTGCTGTTGTGCCACTGTGCCATCCTCAAATGTTGTTCAAATTCACTGTGGAACATTGTGTGAGTTGTTATAGACAATAGACAATAGGTGCAGGAGGAGGCCATTCGGCCCTTCGAGCCAGCACCGCCATTCAATGAGATCATGGCTGATCATTCTCAATCAGTACCCCGTTCCTGCCTTCTCCCCCATACCCCCTGACTCCGCTATCCTTAAGAGCTCTATCTAGCTCTCTCTTGAATGCATTCAGAGAATTGGCCTCCACTGCCTTCTGAGACAGAGAATTCCACAGATTCACAACTCTCTGACTGAAAAAGTTTTTCCTCATCTCCGTTCTAAATGGCCTACCCCTTATTCTTAAACTGTGGCCCCTGGTTCTGGACTCCCCCAACATTGGGAACATGTTTCCTGCCTCTAACGTGTCCAACCCCTTAATAATCTTATACGTTTCGATAAGATCCCCTCTCATCCTTCTAAATTCCAGTGTATACAAGCCTAGTCGCTCCAGTCTTTCAACATATGACAGTCCCGCCATTCCGGGAATTAACCTAATAAACCTATGCTGCACGCCCTCAATAGCAAGAATATCCTTCCTCAAATTTGGAGACCAAAACTGCACCCAGTACTCCAGGTGCGATCTCACTAGGGCCCTGTACAACTGCAGAAGGACCTCTTTGCTCCTATACTCAACTCCTCTTGTTATGAAGGCCAACATTCCATTGGCTTTCTTCACTGCCTGCTGTTTCTCGTTATATTGGAAGGGCAGGTAGAAGGCAGATGAGTCTGCCTGCTTAACAAAGGTATGGAGAAAAATGCAAGACCTTAACAAGTCAGGTTACAACATATAGTGCTTATTGACATCAACTGGTCTCATGTGTAGGAAAATAACTGCAGATGCTGGTACAAATCGAAGGTATCACAAAACGCTGGTGTAACTCAGCAGGTCAGGCAGCATCTAGGGGAAAAGGAATGGGTGACGTCTCGGGTCGAGACCCTTCTTCAGACCACCTAGTCACATTGTGTTTTGACTGGATATTGAGAAGTAAAGATCACAGTATGTGTGGAAATTTAGTCATGGGAGCAGGAAAAGTACATTGTCCAGGTCTTGCTTTATTATGCCACGGTTTCTAAATGAGTTGAGGGTAATAATCTATCTCCGCTGCATTGACGACTGCATTGGTGCTACTTCCTGCACCCACGCAGATCTCATGGACTTCATTAACTTCACCACCAATAATTGGTGAACACCCTTTATAACCACGTTTTACTGGATGAAACATATCATCGTTACCAATGAGTTCCTTCTCCTTCCTGCCTGAATCCTTCCTTGTGGCACGGTGGCGCAGCGGTAGAGTTGCTGCCTTACAACGAATGCAGCGCCGGAGACTCAGGTTCGATCCTGACTACGGGCGCCGTCTGTACGGAGTTTGTATGTTCTCCCTGTGACCTGCGTGGGTTTTCTCCGAGATCTTCGGTTTCCTCCCACACTCCAAAGACGTACAGGTATGTAGGTTAATTGGTTGGGCAAATGTAAAAATTGTCCCTAATGTGTGTAGGATAGTGTTAGTGTGCGGGGATCGCTGGGCGGCGCGGACCCGGTGGGCCGAAGGCCCCGTTTCCGCGCTGTATCTCTAAATCTAAAATCCTTTCTTCCTATACCACACCTTCATTCCCTCCTGAGCACTAAGTCTTTACACACTTTCTGGTGCTGCAAATTCTTTTTTAGGTTCAGGTTTAGCTTTATGTTTATTATTATTGTCACGTGTACCAAGTTACGCAGAAAACTTTTGCTTTGCATGCCATTCAATCAGGTCAGATGGTGCTATACATAAATATTTGTGGCGTCACGAGTTTAATGACGGGTTAGGATATGTGGAAGGTAGGATGCGAGAGTTTAGCATTTGTTAGAGTGGGGGGAGAGGGAAAGGGGAGAGTGGGTGGGGGAGTGGGAGAGTGGGGGGAGAGGGGGAGAGTGGGGGGAGAGGGGGAGAGTGGGGAGAGAGGGGGGAGAGAGGGGGGAGAGAGGGGGGAGAGAGGGGGGAGAGAGGGGGGAGAGAGGGGGGAGAGAGGGGGGAGAGAGTGGGGGAGAGTGCTACACCAATGCATGAGAGGTTTGAACCCAACAGGTCCACATCATCCATTATATAGGCAAAGTGCACTGTGCACAATGGAGTCAAGGTGAATCACTCAATACCCTAATGTATGGAAGAAACATTCAGAAGCCTGATAATAGAAGGGAAGAGGCTGCTCTTGAGTGGTGGTGCGTTTCCAAGCCACATTTGTTCTATATCTCTCATTTCCCTTTCCCGTGACTTTCAATCTAAAGAAGGGTCTCGATCTGAAACGTCACCCATTCCTTCTCTCCTGAGATGTTACCCTGTCCCGTGCTTTGTGTCTATCTTTGGTTTAAACCAGCATCTGCAGTTCCTTCTTATACTAATTCTGGCCCCTCATGCAGTAAAGCCTACAGCAGTCAGAAAAATATTCCCATTTTATTCCTTTACCATTGTTTTCTCAAGTAAATTGGGTTTGATTCCTGAGGATATTCGCAAGCACATTTTGAGAGAAACAAATTTGCTTCCACAAGCTGAACTAAACTCCACTCAGAGATTCTTTCTTCTTGGTTTCTAATACACAAGGAAAGTAGATTGATGGTGTGCAACTGAAGCCAAGTTTTGTTAACGAGGAGGCCAGTTATGTTGCTTTATTTTCCATTAGCTACTACTCTGCATCTATAAAAAGATCCAACTTGTTCACATGTGAGCAAGAATCGCGACTGTTTGCACTCATTGCACAACTGCTGAGCTGAAGCGCGGGGCAGCCAAAAATAAACTGGCCTTGACTGAGAAAGTAGAACCTAACTGGAAAAACAGAGCCATTAGCTGCAGTCCTTTTACAGAACAGCAATAAATCACCTGGCTTCTGGAGGCTCACTTTGTTTCACACTCTACACTTAAGGTTTCAGGTTTAAGGTGAGGGGGAAAAGATTTAATAGGAACCTGAGGGGTAACTTTTTCACACAAAGGGTGGTGGGTGTACGGAACTAGCTGCCAGACGAGGTAGTTGAGGCAGGGACTATCCCGACGTTTAAGAAACAGTTAGACAGGTACGTCGATAGGACAAGTTTGGAGGGATATGGAGCAAACGCAGGCAGGGGGGACGAGTGTAGCTGAGACATGTTGGCCGGTGTGGGAAAGTTGGGCAAAGGGCCTGTCTCCACACTGTATCACTCTATGACTCCTCTTTGTCTTCTGATCATTAGCCCAGCGGTATGAACATTGACTTCTCCAACTTTAGATAGTTCCTCTGTCCCTCCCTTCCCCTCCCCCATCCCAGATCTCCCTCTATCTTCCTTTCTCCACCTATATCCTTCCTTTGTCCCGCCCCTCCCCGACATCAGTCTGAAGAAGGGTCTCGACCCGAAACGTCACCCATTCCTTCTCTCCTGAGATGCTGCCTGACCCGCTGAGTTACTCCAGCATTTTGTGATCCCTTCGATTTGTACCAGCATCTGCAGTTATTATCCTACACAATAGATCATGGTTTGTCTTCAACTGCAGTCCACTGACTCCTTGATACCAGCCTTTCAATCTAAACTTTAAAGGGGGCGTGGTGCTTATCAATACTCTGGGAGGAATGGGAAGTGGTGGCAAAATGTTTAGCAACGTACAAATGCTGCTTCAGAAACGTTTTTTTCAAGGGGTTTCAAAGGATGTTGCTCTGTGATTTAGGTCCACATTTGTCACAAGGCTGTGATGAAGTTTGGTGTCAATGGTTCAATGGTCCTTTATTGTCACGTATACCGAGGTACAGTGACATTTGATTTACCACACAGTCTAAAATTTAAAAAAGCAACAAGATACATAACCACACAAAAATTAAACATAGACTTAAACAGCCACCACAGCGGCATGAGGGCGTGCAGCGTAGGTTTACTAGGTTAATTCCCGGAATGGCGGGACTGTCATATGTTGAAAGACTGGAGCGACTAGGCTTGTATACACTGGAATTTAGAAGGATGAGAGGGGATCTTATCGAAACGTATAAGATTATTAAGGGGTTGGACACGTTAGAGGCAGGAAACATGTTCCCAATGTTGGGGGAGTCCAGAACAAGGGGCCACAGTTTAAGAATAAGGGGTAGGCCATTTAGAACGGAGACGAGGAAAAACTTTTTCAGTCAGAGAGTTGTGAATCTGTGGAATTCTCTGCGTCAGAAGGCAGTGGAGGCCAATTCTCTGAATGCATTCAAGAGAGAGCTAGATAGTGCTCTTAAGGATAGCGGAGTCAGGGGGTATGGGGAGAAGGCAGGAACGGGGTACTGATTGAGAATGATCAGCCATGATCACATTGAATGGTGGTGCTGGCTCGAAGGGCCGAATGGCCTCCTCCTGCACCTATTGTCTATTGTGTGACAATCCCCAGTGCACACAGCATAAGCAGAGACCCACAGCCATCAGTGCAATGTCCGGGCCACACACACGTTCCTTCACCGTGATGTGACCAGAGTTGTACTGGCCTCTGTCACTCTCTCTCCAGTCCCTGTCCGCCCGAACAGTCAGAAAGCCGTCCACACTCGCACTAGACTCCGGGATGTCCTCAAGGAGCCACGACCCGGCAAACACCGAGATCACCGCACTCACGGCACTCCCTCCACGAGCCCCCACCGGCACAGGCAGCACGGCCATCTTGTTTTTCAGTGTCCTCACATTCCCCACTCTGATGGAAGGCAAATAACTTGTACCTTCCTTCCTCCTTTTCCCCCGCGGTCGGGGCGATCGAAGCTCCCGCAGTCGGGGGCGATCGAACCATCTGCAGTTGGGGCGATCGTACTATCCTGCCCCAACCCCCCACCTCCTCCCCCCACATCATCCCCCCCCCCCCCCCCCCCCCACACCCCCTCCTCCTCTCACACCCTTGAGCACCCAGCCCCTGTGCTCCAGTCTGTCTCTCTCCACAGACCAGGTGAGGAATGCGCTCAGGAAGATCAATGCGGGGAAGGCGGCTGGTCCGGCGGCATCAGCTCGAGGCTCCTCAAGTCCTGTGTAGACCAGCTGTGCGGAATAGTGGAGCATGTCTTCAATCTGAGCCTGAAACTGGGGAGAGTTCCACAGCTGTGGAAAACATCCTGCGTGGTTCCAAAGACATCCGGTGCCAAAGACGCCGCACCTGAACGAACTCAACAGCTACAGGCCGGTGGCACTGACGTCACACCTGATGAAGACACTGGAGCGTCTGGTCCTCGCCCATCTCCGCCCCCTGGTGAGACCATCAATGGATCCGCTGCAGTTCGCCTACCAGACTCGCATCGGGGTGGAGGACGCCATCATCTACCTGCGGAACAGAGCTCTCTCACACCTGGAGAAGCCGGATAGCACTGTGAGAATCATGTTCTTTGATTTCTCCAGTGCATTCAACACCATCCAGCCGGGGCTTCTGGGGGGCAAGATGGAGCGCACAGGAGTGGATCACCACCTCACATCCTGGATTCTGGACTACCTCATCAACCAACCACAGTATGAGGACAAGGGACCTGGTCTCGGACATGGTGGTCTGCAGCACAGGGATTCCGCAGGGAACAGTGTTAGCGCCATTCTTGTTCACCCTACACACTTCAGGCACAGCTCTGCAGACTCCTATCTACAGAAGTTCTCTGACGACTCTGCCATCATTGGCCTCATCACGGGCGACGAGGACAGGACGTACAGAGAACTGATCAAGGAGTTTGTGGACTGGTGCCAGCTGAACTGCCTCCGGATCAACGCGGGGAAAACCAGGGAGCTGGTGGTAGATTTCCGCAGGCACAGCCAGGTCCCCCTGACACCGGTGAACATCCAGGGAATGGACATCGAGAGGGTGGATTCTTATAAGTACCTGGGTGTCTACCTCAATAATAAATTGGACTGGACCGAAAAAACCGATGCGCTATACAGAAAGGGCCAGAGCAGACTTTATCTGCTAAGGAGATTCGGTCCATTGGAGTGCAGGGGGCACTCCTAAGAACCTTCTACAACACGGTGGTTGCATCGGCCATTTTCTATGGAGTGGTCTGCTGGAGCAGCAGCATCTCAGCGGCGAAAGGGAAGAGACTTGACAAGCTGGTCAGGAAGGCCAGCTCTGTCCTGGGTTGCCCCCTCGACTCAGTGCAGGCGGTGGGAGAGAGGCGGATGATGGCAAAACTAACATCGCTGCTGGACAACGACTCCCACCCCATGCAGGACACTGTCACTGCACTGAGTAGCTCCTTCAGTGATAGACTCCTTCACCCCAAGAGTGTGAAGGAGAGATATAAGAGGTCCTTCCTTCCCGCTGCTGTGAGACTGCACAACCAGCACTGCTCCCAGCGGACGAGTCAACAGTAACAGCTTAGATCACACAGAAAACTGATGACAATTTATGTATCTTTTATTTATAATGAATGATCTCTTGTCTCTTGCTATCCACTGTGAATTTCCCTGGTGTGGGACGAATAAAGGGATATATTATCCGTAGTAGGGACGATCGAACCATCCGCAGTCGGGGTGATCAAAGCTCCCGTCCAGTGGTCTTCTGGACAACAGGTTATTGGCAAGTAATTGCCACTTGACAAGAGCGCTGTTGTTGTCCAACACTTTAATGATTGCAGGGTGGCTGGGCGGCGTTTTCCATTAATGTCCTCGCAGCAACATTACTGGAACAACTGGACAGCAACCATTGCTAGTCCAACAGTGCAGGCTTTCAATTCTGCAGCTGGAGTGTTGTTGACTTCCTCTTACCTTTACTGCATCAGGTAGAGTGGGTGCACATAGAACCTAGAACAGAGAACGGTACGGCATGGGAACCGTTCAGCCCACAAGGTCCATGCCAAAAATCATAAGGACACAAGGAATAGGAGTAGAATTAGGCCATTCGGCCCATCACGTCTACTCCGCCATTCAATCATGGCTGATCCATCTCTCCCTCCAAACCCCATTCTCCCGCCTTCTCCCCATAACCTCTGACGTCCGTACTAATCAGAATCAGAATCAGAATGACCTTTATTGTCATCCAAAAAACCAAGACTTTTGGACGAGATTTCGTCACCTTAACGAAGGCTCCTCTCTCACCTCGATCTTATCGAAACGTATAAAATTATTAAGGGGTTGGACACGTTAGAGGCAGGAAACATGTTCCCAATGTTGGGGGAGTCCAGAACAAGGGGCCACAGTTTAAGAATAAGGGGTAGGCCATTTAGAACTGAGATGAGGAAAAACTTTTTCAGTCAGAGAGTTGTGAATCTGTGGAATTCTCTGCCTCAGAAGGCAGTGGAGGCCAATTCTCTGAATACATTATTGAGAGAGCTAGATAGAGCTCTTAAGGATAGCGGAGTCAGGGGGTATGGGGAGAGGGCAGGAATGGGGTACTGATTGAGAATGATCAGCCATGATCACATTGAATGGCGGTGCTGGCTCGAAGGGCCGAATGGCCTTCTCCTGCACCTATTGTCTATTGTCTATTGTCACCCACAGTCCAACAATAAGAGCAATAAAAATAAGCAATTACACACACAATCACAAACCAACACGAAACAAACAAAAAGAAACATCCTCCAAAAGTGAGTCTCCTCCAGTCACCTCCTCACTGTGATGGAAGGCCGTCTCTTCCCCTGCCGTCTTCTCCCGCGGTCAGGCTGTTGAAGTTGCCACGTTCCAGGCTGCACCCGGACGGTGAAAGGCAAAACGGTACACCATAGCGCGACAATTTTAGGCCCACCTTACTCACCATTGTCACTTTAGTGATAATGCAAGTAGTTTCATTGAAATCGGTGTTATATTTTTTAAGTTATTCACATTTTAAAGTTTAAAAGGAGGGGAGGGAGGAGGGAGGGGGGAGGAGGGAGGGAAGGGGGGAGTGGGGGGAGAAGGGAGAACGGAGGTTGAGGAGACAGAGGAGGGGGGGGGAGGAGAGGGTGCTGCACCAATGTAGGAGAGGTTTGGGCCCAACGGGTCCACTTGGTCTAGTACCTATCTAAAAGCCTCCTAAATGTAACTATCGTATCTACCTCAACCCACCACCCCAAGCAGCTGGTCCAGGTACCCCTCACGCACTGCTTCAAAAACTTGCCCTGTGCATCTCCTTTATATGTTGCCCCTCTCACGTTTTAGCTGCGGCCTTTGGTCTTTGACATTTCCACACTGCGAGAAAGGTTCTGACTGTGTAGCCTGTTTCCACACTGTATCACTCTGTGACACTACGAAGGGCCTGTTTCCACACTGTATCACTCTGTGACTCTATGAAGGGCCTGTTTCCACACTGTATCACTCTATGACTCTATGAAGGGCCTGTTTCCACACTGTATCACTCTATGACTCTATGAAGGGCCTGTTTCCACACTGTATCACTCTGTGACTCTATGAAGGGCCTGTTTCCACACTGTATCACTCTGTGAAGGGCCTGTTTCCACACTGTATCACTCTGTGACACTACGAAGGGCCTGTTTCCACACTGTATCACTCTGTGACACTATGAAGGGCCTGTTTCCACACTGTATCACTCTGTGACTCTATGAAGGGCCTGTTTCCACACTGTATCACTCTATGAAGGGCCTGTTTCCACACTGTATCACTCTATGACTCTATGAAGGGCCTGTTTCCACACTGTATCACTCTATGACTACGACTCTATGAAGGGCCTGTTTCCACACTGTATCACTCTGTGACTCTATGAAGGGCCTGTTTCCACACTGTATCACTCTATGACTCTATGAAGGGCCTGTTTCCACACTGTATCACTCTGTGACTCTATGAAGGGCCTGTTTCCACACTGTATCACTCTGTGACTCTATGAAGGGCCTGTTTCCACACTGTATCACTCTGTGACTCTATGAAGGGCCTGTTTCCACACTGTATCACTCTATGACTCTATGAAGGGCCTGTTTCCACACTGTATCACTCTGTGACTCTATGAAGGGCCTGTTTCCACACTGTATCACTCTATGACTCTGTGAAGGGCCTGTTTCCACACTGTATCACTCTATGACTCTGTGAAGGGCCTGTTTCCACACTGTATCACTCTATGACACTATGAAGGGCCTGTTTCCACACTGTATCACTCTATGAAGGGCCTGTTTCCACATTGTATCACTCTATTACTCTGACTCTAAAGATATTTTATGTCCATTTCGGGAAAGCTGATAACTAAAGAGGGAATAGGGCCCTTCAGAAACCCAGGTGGTCATTTATTGTGGAGCTGCAAGGGATGAGCAAGGTCCTCAATAGGTATTTGCCCATAGTTTTTACTGTGGAGAAATACATGAAGACTGAGACATGAAGTGTGAAGAAGGGTCTTGACGTGAAGCATCACCCATTCCTTCTCTCCAGAGATGCTGCCTGTCCTGCTGAGTTACTCCAGAATTTTGTGTCTATCTGAAGGCTCTCGAACATGGGGCAGTTAATGGAGATGTCTTGATCACAGTCTGTATTAATGTCAAAGAGGTGCTGGACATCCTAAGTCATATGAAGCTGGATAAATCTCCCAGGCCTGATCAGATACACCAAGGACACTGTGGGAAGCTAGAGAAGAAATTGCAGGAGCCCCAGCTGAGATATTTGGATCATCGTTAGACCTGGTTGAATTGCTGGTTGACTGGGCGGTGGCTAAAGATGTGGTTCTATTTAGGAAGGGCTGCAAGGAAAATCCTGGGAACTATAGACCAATGAGTCTAACATCTGTGGTGTGCAAGTTACTCAAGCAGGTTCTGAAGGATAAGTTACAGATACATTTGGATGGACAGGACTATTTAGGGGCAGAGAGCATGATTCTATACATGTTAGGTCGTGTCTCATGAATGCGATTGAGTTTTTTGAAGAAATAACCAATCAGGGGACCAGGGCAAAGACATAGACATAGTCAATATGGACTTCAGCAAGGGCTTTGATCAGGTTCTGATCATGTGCAAGGCATTTATTCACAAAATGCTGGAGTAACTCAGCAGGTCAGGCAGCATCTCAGGAGAGAAGGAATGGGTGACGTTTCAGGTCAAGACCCTTCTTCAGACTGATTCATGATTCATAAGACTGCAGATGACTTACAGCAGGATCTTGTAAGAAAATAACTGCAGATGCTGGTACAAATCGAAGGTATTTATTCACAAAATGCAGCAGGTCAGGCAGCATCTCAGGAGAGAAGGAATGGGTAACGTTTCGGGTCGAGACCCTTCTTCAGATCCTGCTTCAGACAGCAGGATCTTGATCAGCTGGGCAAAAGAACTGAGATTGGCTAAAGGAGTTTAATGCAGATAAGTGGGATGTGTTGCAGTTTAGGAAGTCAAACAAGGACAGGGCCTTCACAGTGAAACCCCAGGGAGTGTTGTAGAGCAGAGGATTCGTGGAGTACTGGTACATAGTTCCCTGAAAGTAGCATCACAGGTAGAGAGGATGGTAAAGAAGTATTTTGGATCACCGGCCATCAGTCAGGGTATGGAGTATAGGATTTGTCATGTTATTTTACAGTTGCACAAGGCATTGGCAGGGCCATTGTTGGAGCATTGTGTTCAGTTTTGGTTACCCTGCGAGAGGAAAGATGTTCTGAAGCTGGAAATAGTGTCGAGGAGATTTACAAGAATGTTGCCAGGACTTGAGGTACTGAGCGCTAGGGAGAGAGAACTTGGACAAACAAGGACTTTACTTTTTAACTTTACTTTAGAGATACAACACGGAAACAGGCTCATTGAGTCCATGCCGACCAGCAATCACACCGTACGCAGACAATAGACAATAGACAATAGACGCAGGAGTAGGCCATTCGGCCCTTTGAGGGTCACGGGCCTACAATTCTCCAGTCTGCAGGAGTCCCTGTAATCATCTCTCTTGCCTCCTTCAATAACCTGGGACATCTAAGTCATATGAAGCTGGATAAATTTCCCAGGCCTGATCAGATACACCAAGGACATTGTGGGAAGCTAGTGAAGAAATTGCAGGAGCCCTAGCTGAGATATTTGGATCATCGTTAGACCTGGTTGAATTGCTGAGTGAAAAAGTTTTTCACTATCTTATAACCTAGGAACAGTTTTACAATTTCACCAAAACCAATTAACCTACAAACATGTACATCTTTGGAGTGGAAGGAAACCGGAGCACCCGGAGAAAACCCATGCAGTCATAGGGAGAACGTAAAAACTCCGTTCAGATGGGACCCAAAGTCAGGATGGAACCCAGGTCGCTGGCATTGAAAGGCAGCAACTCCACCATTGAGCCACCGTGCCTCTTTGACTGAAGAAGGCCGAGTGGTGATCTTAGAGGGATGTATACAACCATGGGGGCAATCGATAGGATGAATGCACAGAATCTTTTACCCAGGGTTGGAGAATCGAGAACCAGAACTCCAAGGTTTAAAGTTAGAGGGGAAAGAGTTAATAAGGACCAAAGGGGCTACTTTTGCACTCAGAAGGTGATGGGTGTATGGCACGAGCTGCCAGAAGTAGTAATTGAGACAGGTACCACAGCAGCACTTCAAAGATGCTTGGACAGGTACCTGGATAGGAAACGTGTAGACCAAATTGGTGTCAGAAGGCTCAGAAATGGAAAGGGCAGAAATCTCCAAGCAACAGTGACATCGATGAAGCGATCATCTGCCCCGAGTCAATCATAGCATTAAGTTTCAATAGCGTGTCTCCAAAGCGTGCCGTAATCAGAGCGAGTCTGGTGGAAATAGGAGGGAAATAAACCTTGCTCGCCCATAATCCCTCTCTTGCTGGGGGGCGTTGGCGTTTACCGGGCGAGCAGCGGTGAAGTGACCGGGACCTCCATAGTGCAGACAACATCTCTCCCATATGGAGTGTCAGGGACCTCCACAGTGGAGACAGCACCTCTCCCGTATGGAGTGTGGACCTCCACAGTGGAGACAGCACCTCTCCTGTATGAAGTGTGGACCTCCACAGTGGAGACAACACCTCTCTCGTATGGAGTGTGGACCTCCACAGTGGAGACAACACCTCTCCCATATGGAGTGTGGACCTCCACAGTGGAGACAACACCTCTCCCGTATGAAGTGTGGACCTCCACAGTGGAGACAGCACCTCTCCTGTATGAAGTGTGGACCTCCACAGTGGAGACAACACCTCTCCTGTATGGTGTCTGTGACCTCCACAGTGGAGACATCACCTCTCCCATCTGCGTGTCTGGCGCTCGGCCTGGCTCAGCCTGGTGCGGCCAATCTGCACAGGCTTCCCCTTCACTGGGTCAGGACCGGGATGCCTGGGGCTTCTTCCTCCCGAGGGAAGTGAGGCAATCGGCTCACTGTGATGAGAGGGGTGTGACGGGTAAGGGCACTGTTTGGGAGCTGCTGATAGCTTGCCTCATTTTCGCTCTCGGAGACAGTTATCCATCCGGATGGTTACATCAATCAGCGCACACTGATCCGAGGGAAGGTCAATAGACAATAGGTGCAGGAGGAGGCCATTCAGCCCTTCGAGCCAGCACCGCCATTCAATGTGATCATGGCTGATCATTCTCAATCAGTACCCCGTTCCTGCCTTCTCCCCATACCCCCTGACTCCGCTATCCTTAAGAGCTCTATCTAGCTCTCTCTTGAATACATTCAGAGAATTGGCCTCCACTGCCTTCTGAGGCAGAGAATTCCACAGATTCACAACTCTCTGACTGAAAAAGGTTTTCCTCATCTCAGTCCTGAGAGGATCTCCGAGAAGTACTGAAGAAATCCCAAAATCCAAATACAAATGGAACCGCAAGATATAGACCTGGAACCTACAGAATGCAGAATTGGTTAGTCAGCACCCAATTGCTGATGATCTCAGGTATTTATACCAGGTGATAGATTAGGGGAGCAGGTTAAATGGAGGTGTAACTCCAAATAGCTCAGTGGAGGTGTGTGGAAAGAGTCTCAAGTGTCTGAAGGCGTGGCAAGTGTGACATGACGGGCCAAACTTGGGCAAATGGGACTAGTTTAAATGGGGCTTCGGGATTGTTTTTTTAGTTTAGAGATTGTAAGATTTGAGAAGTTTTCCCTCATTCTGAAATCAACACAAAACCAAAGAGCTGCAGTTTGGACATTTTAAACGGGAGACTGGGGCTGATAGCGGAGAAAGGCTGCAGTCAGTTTACCAAAGGATGTCACAATCTGTGGGTCCTAAAATGGCTGCAGGACCTCGTGACCAGCCACAAAAAAAAGGTAAAAACCTTACATCCCAGTCTCTAGGTTTTCTGCAAAGCCATGGCCAGAACAAAGGATGGGTATTGGCCATGCAGAAACCTACGAAACCAGGTCGGAGTCCAGACACTGGGGCGCTGACATCAGCATACTCACAATGCCCCAAGCCGACCTAAACAGTTCATCTCAGTGAGGGGGCACAATAGCCCATAGAAAACTACCTGGTAGGTGATGGGAAACCAGTTAACACCCATCACCTCACAATGAAATCCCAATTTACACCTTCTGGCCATCCCCGGTATCCCCGAACATAAGCGCAGATCAGAAGAAAACCTCATACATATCTTTTTGAACAAAGAGATTCCAAGATCTGGCGGGAGATAGGACGGGTCAGAAACAGTATAACTGGCCACTACTTTTGGGTTTTAAACGGAAGAAGAAATACTGGAAGAAGAAGTTAAGTCAACTCGAGAAGAAAACCTGCAGGAAACGCAAGCAGGCAAGAAAACGAATGCAGGAGGAAGAAAAGACAGGCAAGAAAAACGGATGCAAGAGAGAGGAACAGGCACGCAACTCGAGGAGAAATACTGCCAAACGAACAGCCAGTAACCCCAGTAATAGCCCCATGGTGAGCATGCATTCCAAATCCTACATATCCTGGACATAGTTTAGTGTAGAGGGGAGGGTGGTTGTGAATAAACGTTGGGTGTGTACTAAAATATGTGTTGGTCAAGGTTGCGATGCGTTGTGCGTTCCCCATCTTACAGTCGTGTATGTGTCTTGCAGAACTGTGTTTAAGAATTCATAAGTAAAAGGTATTCGTGTATATGTCTTATAGAACTGTGTTTTATGATTCATAGTTATAAGTATTCGTGTGATTCGGTATGTGTTTCATAGACATGTATTATAGAACTGTATAAGTATTCATGGACAATAGTCCCAAGTGCTGAATAAAAGCCTTTTTCATTTAAACCCTGGTTTTAAAATCTGGTCTGGTTGAATTTTTCTGCACTATAAGAGCTCCTGCACCTAAGTCCAGTGTCTAGAACCGTAAGGGGTGAGTGGGTCGAACCACTCACGGGGAACCAGTGTGCACGGCCTGGTCAAGGGATCAGAGCAAGGCACGGGGACCTTAGGTCGGGCGAAAGCTTGGCGCAGAAACCCCTTACAGATACAGCGCGGAAACAGGCCCTTTCAGCCCACCAGGTCCGCGCCGACCAGTGATCCCCGCACATTAACACTATCCTACACCCACTAGGGACAATTTTTACATTTACCAAGCCAATTAACCTACAAACCTGTACGTCTTTGGAGTGTGGGAGGAAACCGAAGATCTCGGAGAAAACCCACGCAGGTCACGGGGAGAACGTACAAACTCCGTACAGACGGCGCCCGTAGTCAGGATCGAACCTGAGTCTCCGGCGCTGCATTCGCTGTAAGGCAGCAACTCTACCGCTGTACCAGCATCTGCTGTTCCTTCCGACACATTGACTTATTGTCTCCTCAGCTTCCAAGTTACCAGCCGTTTCATGTCGTTGTTGTTGCATGTCTGGATTTTCTTGGTTCTCGATTTATGCATTGCTCGCTGGAACAGCATGGTAACTTTCCAATGATCACCACAATAGGAACGTAAGTGAAGTGGCAGCTCCACGAAGATCAGACCTGATTCAGTGTTTGCGTGCTTGCTACATTCTGTTTAAATTTATGAATAATCTCGGTCTTGTCCACACTATTTTTTTCCAACTATTCTTTTCCAACTCTGTGCTAGAGCAGATGCTGTTATGTGTTTGTGCCAGCCATGTTGATCAACGAAGATTGCAAGCACAGGTCTGTGTAGATGTTCTCTAACTGTTTATACATTTGCATAGTCAGAGCTTTGCAAGGGAAAATAGATGGTGTGTAAATTTGACCTCTGCCATCGTGATAAATCGGCCTCCCATAACTCAGGACCAGAGCATATAACCCAGCCAGACGTTACAGAAAAGAGATTTCACAAGGCAAATGTTGGAATAAGGGACATAATCAGTGTTACGGTCAAAGAGAGTATTACGGTCATATTACGGTCACTGTCGTGCGGCACGGTGGCGCTGCAGTAGAGTCGTTGCACTGCAGCGCTTGCAGCGCCGGAGACCCGAGTTCGATCCCGACCACGGGCGCCGTCTGCACGGAGTTTGTACGTTCTCCCCGTGACCTGTGTGGGTTTTCACCGAGATCATCTGTTTCCTCCCACACTCCAAAGACTTGCAGGTATGTAGGTTAATTGGCTGGGTGTGTGCGCAAAATTGTCCTCAGTGTGTGTAGGATAGTGCTAATGTGCGCGGGGATCGTTGGTCGGCGCGGACTCGGTGGGCCGAAGGGGCTGTTTCCACACTGCATCTCTAAACTAAAGGCGTTGAAGGTCCTGCCGCGTCTGAAGGTAGATAAATCTCCCGGGCCAGATCAGATATATCAGACGACACAATGTGAAAATAGAGAGGAAATTGCAGGAGCCCTGGCTAAGATTTATGAAGCATAATTAAATATAAGCGAGGTGCCGGGAGACTGGAGGGTGGTAAATGTTGTGCCTCTATTCAAGAAGGGCCGCAGGGGAAAGCCTGTGAGCCTAACATCTGTAGTTAGAAAGTTACTGGAGAGCATTCTGAGGGATAGGATATACATCTATTTAAATGGACAAGGGCTGATTAGGGTCAGTCAGCATGGCTTTGTACGTGGGAGGTTGTATCTTACAAATCTCACATTTTGAAAATGTGTCTTATAAAAGTCGATGAGGGCAGAGCTGTGAATGTGGACTTCAGCAAAGCATTTGACAAGGTTCCACATGGTAGGCTGCTGTGGAAGGTTGGATCGAATGGGATCCAAGGAGAGATAGCTGAATGGATAGCAAATTGGCTCCATGGAATGAAGCAGAGGGTGATGGTGGAAGGTTGCTTCTCGGACTGTGACCAGTGGTGTGCCTCTGGGTTCGGTGCTGGGCCCGTTACTGTTTGTATAAACAATAGACAATAGACAATAGACAATAGACAATAGACAATAGATGCAGGAGGAGGCCATTCGGCCCTTTGAGCCAGCACTGCCATTCAATGTGATCATGGCTGATCATTCTCAATCAGTACCCCATTCCTGCCTTCTCCCCATACCCCCTGACTCCACTATCCTTAAGAACTCTATCTAGCTCTCTCTTGAATGCATTCAGAGAATTGGCCTCCACTGCCTTCTGAGGCAGTGAATTCCACAGATTCACAACTCTCTGACTGAAAAAGTATTTCCTCATCTCCATTCTAAATGGCCTACCCCTTATTATTAAACTGTGGCCCCTTGTTCTGGACTCCCCCAACATTGGAAACATGTTTCCTGCCTCTAACGTGTCCAACCCCTTAATAATCTTTTACGTTTCGATAAGATCCCCTCTCATCCTTCTAAATTCCAGTGTATACAAGCCTAGTCGCTCCAGTCTTTCAACATATGACAATTCCGCCATTCCGGGAATTAACCTAGTAAACCTACGCTGCACGCCCTCAATAGCAAGAAAATCCTCAAATTTGGAGAACAAAACTGCACACAGTACTCCAGGTGTGGTCTCACTAGGGCCCTGTACAATTGCAGAAGGACCTCTTTGCTCCTATACTCAACTCCTCTTGTTATGAAGGCCAACATTCCATTGGCTTTCTTCATTGCCATTTGTCATTTATATCAATGATTTGGATGTGAATCTACATGGCAAGTTTGCAGATGGTATAAAAGTGAGTGGTATTGTTTGAAGATGGTTGTCAAAAGTTGCAGCAGGATCTTGGTCGATTGGGCAGAAAGGCTGAGGAATGGTTGATGGAATCTAATGCAGAAAAGTATGAGGTGTTGCATTTTGGAAAGGCTAACATGGGCAGGACCTACACCATGAAAGATAGGGCTCTGGGGAGTGTTGTTGAGCACAGCGATCTTGGAGTGCAGATACATAGTTCCTGGAAAGTCTTCTGTTTCCTCCCACACTCCAAAGACATGCAGGATTGTAGGTTAATTGGGCTTGGTTTCAATGCAAAAATTGTCCCCCTTGTGTGTAGGATAGCGTTAATGTGCGGGTATCGCTGGTCAGTGTGGACTCGGTGGGCTGAAGGGCCTGTTTCCGTGCTGTATCTCTGAACTAAACTAAACTAAAATCCTATCTTAAAAAACCTTCTCCAAGAGCCTTCCAACCACTCAAGTGATGGTCACGTGAAGGCCTACAATTCTCCAGTCTGCAGGAATCCCTGTAATCATCTCTCTTGCCTCCTTCAATAACCTAGGACAGATTCCATCAGGCCTTGGGGATTTATCCACCTTAATGCTCTTCAAGAGCCCCAGGACCACCTCCTCCTTGATCCCAAGCTACCCTAGCGCATCAAGAATAAGGGGTCGGCCATTTAGAACGGAGACGAGGAAAAACCTTTTCAGTCAGAGAGTTGTAAATCTGTGGAATTCTCTGCCTCAGAAGGCAGTGGAGGCCAATTCTCCGAATGCATTCAAGAGAGAGCTGGATAGAGCTCTTAAGGATAGCGGAGTCAGGGGGTATGGGGAGAAGGCAGGAACGGGGTACTGATTGAGAATGATCAGCCATGATCACATTGAATGGCGGTGCTGGCTCGAAGGGCTGAATGGCCTCCTCCTGCACCTATTGTCTATTGTCTATCGTCTATAACAACTCACACAATGTTCCACAGTGAATTTGAACAACATTTGAGGGTGGCCAAGTGGCCCAACAGCAGGGTTGCTGCCTTACAGCGCCAGAGACCCGGGCCCTAGTGAGACCGCACCTGGAGTACTGTGTGCAGTTTTGGTCTCCAAATTTGAGGAAGGATATTCTTGCTATTGAGGGCGTGCAGCGTAGGTTCACTAGGTTAATTCCCGGAATGGCGGGACTGTCATATGTTGAAAGATTGGAGTGACTAGGCTTGTATACACTGGAATTTAGAAGGATGAGAAGGGATCTTATCAAAACATATAAGATTATTAAGGGGTTGGACACGTTAGAGGCAGGAAACATGTTCCCAATGTTGGGGGAGTCCAGAACAAGGTGCCACAGTTTAAGAATAAGGGGTAGGCCATTTAGAACTGAGATGAGGAAAAACCTTTTTCAGTCAGAGAGTTGTGAATCTGTGGAATTCACTGCCTCAGAAGGCAGGTGGAGGCCAATTCTCCGAATGCATTCAAGAGAGAGCTAGATAGAGCTCTTAAGGATAGCGGAGTCAGGGGGTATGGGGAGAAGGCAGGAACGGGGTACTGATTGAGAATGATCAGCCATGATCACACTGAATGGCGGTGCTGGCACGAAGGGCTGAATGGCCTCCTCCTGCACCTATTATCTATTTTTCTATTCCCCACACTGATTCTACTGTCATGCATGTGTAGGAACATCGTGCAGAGGCTGGTTTTGACCCATTGCTTCTCTCCAGAGAAACTGCTGCCTGTCCCGCTGAGTTACTGCACCATTTTGTATCACCCTACTTTAATCAATGTCCTTCTCCTTGGTCAATACCAGTGCAAAGTACTGATTCTGACTCCAAGCACAAATTCCCTCCTTTATCCTTCAACCCTCCCAGCTTTTCCTCGGTCACTCTCTTGTTTTCAATTACTTGTACATAGTCTCGGGATTTTCTTTAACCTGAGACTCGCCAATGGCATTTCGTGGCCCCTTTTGGCCCTTCTCATTGGCCATTATTTTTTTTCCTTGCCTGCTTTATGTTCCTCAAAGGTCTCATCTGATTTCATCTTTCGAAATCTTGCACCAACTTCTTTTATCTTTTTGACTAAAGTTACAGCCTCTTTGTTTATCCAAGGTTTCCTTATCCTCCCTCCTTAGTGGAACATGCCGATCCTGAACTTTGTTCAGCTGGCTTTTAAACAGCTCCCACATGTCAAATGCGGACTTGTCCAATAACAACTGTTCCTAATTTACTGTCCCTAGCTCCTGCCTAGGACATTTCGTGTAATCTGCCTTAAACCAGTTAAGTACTTTCCCACAAAGTCCAGATTTATCTTTATTCATCTTAACTATGAATAGTTTGTGATCGCTGTTCCCAAAATAGTCTTCCACTGAAAACACCAGTCATAAGGTCATAAGGAATAGGAGTAGAATTAGGCCATTCGGCCCATCACGTCTACTCCACCATTCAATCATGGCTGATCTATCTCTCCCTCCTAACCCCCTTCTCCTGTCTTCTCCCCATCACTTCTGACACCTGTACTAATCAAGAATCTATCTATCTCTGCCTTATAAATATCAATTAACGGCTTCCAAAGCCTTTTGTTGCAAAGAATTCCACAAATTCACCACCCTCTGACTAAAGAAATTTCTCCTCATCTCCTTCCTAAAAGAACGTCCTTTAATTCTGAGTCAGCTTGTTTCTCAGTACAAGAACCAGTTTGGTCCCTCCTTGAGCTGGTCTATCCACATTTAGATTCAGGAAGATAGACACAAGAAAGCTGGAGTAACTCAGCGGGTCGACACCGAAACATCACCTATTCCTTTTCTCCAGAGATGCTGCCTAACCTGCTGAGTTACTCCAGCTTTTTGTGCCTACGGAGTCACAGAAAGTCACAGAGTCATACAGCGTAGAAATAGGCCCTTCGGCCCAACTTGCCCACACCAACCAACATGTCCCATCTACAATAGCCCCACCTGCCTGCATTTGGCCCATATCCCTCCAAACTTGTCCTATCCATGTACCTGTCTAATTGTATCTTAAACATTAAAAGTTTAGTCCCTGCCTCAACTACCTCCTCTGGCAGCTCGTTCCATACACCCACCACCCTTTGTGTGAAAAAAGTTGCCCCTCAAGTTCCTATTAAATCTTGCCTTCCTCACCTTAAACCTATGTCTTCTGGTTCTTGATTCCCCTACTCTGGACAAGAGACCACGTGCGTCTACCCGATCCATTCCTATCTTCTTCAGTCTCTCTTCTCTCTTCTATTCTATCTGTTCCATCTTTGGTTTAAATCAGCATCCGCTGTTCCTTCCTACACATTCAGATTCAAGAAACTCTTTTGGATATTCCTCACAAACTCTGCCCTGTCTAAGTCTTCAATCGCGGAAGAGAATATTACTCTTGTGACTCCATGACAAATGAAGGCAGGAGAGAGGGCAATGAAATGATGGAAGTTTAGACGCAGAGCACATTGGTTGCTGGAAATCTGCAACGGTTTAGAGCATGCTGACAGGGAAGTGAAAGATGCTATCTAAATTCAAGGTTTCCCATTTAACTTAAATGAATGAATGAATGAACGAATAAATGAATAAATGAACAAATGAACAAATGAATAAATGAATAAATGAATAAATGAATAAATGAATAAACGAATAAATGAATAAACGAATAAATGAAAAAATGAAAAAATGAATAAATGAATAAATGAACAAATAATTTATTGTCACATGTGACCAGTCACAGTGACATTCTTTGCTTGCATACCCAAGGTATGCAAATAGTCGCCACATAGAGTGCACTGGCAAAGTTACAAAATACCCCCGCGCTAGGTGTCCCCCTTTGTTCTCTCCTCCCCCACCCCACCCCCCCCCGTCCCCCTCCCCCCCCCGTCCCCCGTCCCCCTCGGCAGTCCCCCCCACTCTGGGTCCTCCTTTGTTCCTTCTTGGGCAAAGTGAAATTGCCATCTAATTCTCAGGAAACATTGAAGCTACGAAAAGCCGTTTTGCGGTGAAATTCTTAAAGTGGAACTTATTAGTTAACAACTGTGTGGAAACAGATTCTGGAGAAATGCAGATGATTAAGAAACCAGCTTGCTGCCAATCTCCGAAGATAAATTTAGGAAAGATTTTAAATGCCAAGTTGCTAAGTTGCCTCTGTTTCCCAGGGGGGAGGAATACTGATTCGCAAACTGAAGAAATAGCTTTCATCATGTCTTGCATACAATATATGTTCCAAAAAAAGTGATTTTCTGAATGATATTAGTGTATCAGGGCGATTTACAATATGTTTTTACAGTGCAGGATCATTTAAAACTAATTTTAACTTTTGTGTTTCTTAATAAATAATCTATGCCTCTGGACACTAGTCCAGCAGACATTAATACCAGATGTCAGGATAGAGACTCTTTATGTAAGTGAGAGGTTCAAAAGTAAAATTGCAACTACTTTAAGTACAGATACAGATCATTGGTGGCCAAATAAAATCTCGTCTTCTGAAACGCTCCCTTTTTATTACACTGATCTGAATTCCCAGAATTGTAAATTTACCAATTGTGCTTCGACATCAGAGTATATGGTGGTGCAGCACTAGAGTTGCTGCATTACAGTGCCAGAGACCAGGGTTCGATCCGTACCGCTGATGCTGTCTGTACGGAGTTTGTACGTTCTCCCGGTGAGCGCGTGGGGTTTCTCCGGGATCTTCGGTTTCCTCCCACACTCCAAAGACGTACAGCTTTGTAGGTTAATTGGCTTGGTATAAATGTAATTTGTCCCCAGTGTGTTTAGGGTAGTGGTAGTGTGTGGGGGATCACTGGTTGGCACCAGTAACCTCTTTACATCGGCGAAACCAAACGCAGGCTCGGCGATCGTTTCGCTCAACACCTTCGCTCAGTCCGCCTTAACCAACCTGATCTCCCGGTGGCCGAGCACTTCAACTCCCCCTCCCACTCACAGAAAGCCTGACCTTTCTGTCATGGGCCTCCTCCAGTGCCATAGTGAGGCCCACTGGAAATTGGAGGAACAGCACCTCATATTTCGCCTGGGCAGCTTGCAGCCCAGCGGTATGAACATTGACTTCTCCAACTTTAGATAATTCCTCTGTCCCTCTCTTCCCCTCCCCCTTCCCAGTTCTCCCTCTATCTTCCTGTCTCCACCTATATCCTTCCTTTGTCCCGCACCCCTGACATCAGTCTGAAGAAGGGTCTCGACCCGAAACGTCACCCATTCCTTCTCTCCTGAGATGCTGCCTGACCTGCTGAGTTACTCCAGCATTTTGTGAAATAAATACCTTTGATTTGTACCAGCATCTGCAGTTATTTTCTTACACTGGTTCGCACCGACTCGGTGGGCTGAAGGGGCTGTTTGCACTCTGCATCTCTAAACTAAACTATGGCTGAATGTGGCTTCATATGTAGAAAGGCAGGTGAAGAAGGCTTCTGGCACCCTGCGCTTCATTAATCCAGGAATCGCATACAGAAGTTGGGACCTTTGGTTACAATTGTACAAGACGATGTTGAGACTGCACTTGTAGTAGTGTGTTCATTTATGGTCACCTTACTAAAGGAAAGACACCATTAATCTGGAAAGAGTGTAAAGAACATTTACAAAGATGTTGCCAGCACCTGAGGCCCTGAACTGTAGGGAGATGTTGGACAGTCGAGGACCTTACTTCTTGGAGAGCAGGAGGGGAAGGGGTGGTCATATGAAGATACATTAAATCATGAGGAGAATAGATAAAGCGAGTGCACCAAGTCAATTCCCAGAGCAGGGCATCAAGAACTAGAGGGCATAAGTTTAAGGTGAGAGGGGACAGATTTCATAGGAATCTGAGGGGCAATAATTTCCACACACAGGATGGTGGATAAATGGAACAAGCTGCCCGAGGAAGGAGTTGAGGCAAGGACTATAACACGAGTTAAAAGACAATAGACACTAGACAATAGGTGCAGGAGGAGGCCATTCGGCCCTTCGAGCCAGCACCGCCATTCAATGTGATCATGGCTGATCATTCTCAATCAGTACCCCTTTCCTGCCTTCTCCCCATACCCCCTGACTCCGCTATCCTTAAGAGCTCTATCTAGCTCTCTCTTGAATGCATTCAGAGAATTGGCCTCCACTGCCCTCTGAGGCAGAGAATTCCACAGATTCACAACTCTCTGACTGAAAAAGTTTTTCCTCATCTCAGTTCTAAATGGCCTACCCCTTATTCTTCAACTGTGGCCCCTTGTTCTGGACTCCCCCAACATTAGGAACATGTTTCCTGCCTCTAACGTGTCCAACCCCTTAATAATCTTATACGTTTCGATAAGATCTCCCCTCATCCTTCTAAATTCCAGTGTATACAAGCCTAGTCACTCCAGTCTTTCAACATATGACAGTCCCGCCATTCTGGGAATTAACCTAGTAAACCTACGCTGCATGCCCTCAATATCAAGAATATCCTTCCTCAAATTTGGAGACTGCAGAAAGACCTCTTTGCTCCTATACTCAACTCCTCTTGTTATGAAGGCAAAGATTCCATTGGCTTTCTTCACTGCCTGCTGTACCTGCATGCTTCCTTTCAGTGACTGATAGAAACATAGAAACATAGAAAATAGTTGCAGGAGTAGGCCATTCGGCCCTTCGAGCCTGCACCGCCATTCAATATGATCATGGCTGATCATCCAGCTCAGTAACCTGTACCTGCCTTCTCTCCATACCCCCTGATCCCTTTAGCCACAAGGGCCACATCTAACTCCCTCTTAAATATAGCCAATGAACTGGCCTCAAATACCTTCTGTGCAGAGAATTCCACAGACTCACCACTCACCACTCAAATGTTTTCTCATCTCTGTCCTAAATGACTTCCCCCTTATCCTTAAGCTGTGACCCCTGGTTCTGGACTTTCCCAACATCGGGAACAATCTTCCCGCATCTAGCCTCTCCAACCCCTTAAGAATTTTATATGTTTCAATAAGATCCCCCCTCAGTCTTCTAAATTCCAGCGAGTACAAGCCTAGTCTATCCAGTCTTTCTTCATATGAAAGTCCTGCCATTCCAGGGATCAATCTGGTGAACCTTCTCTGTACTCCCTCTAAGGCTAGAATGTCTTTTCTCAGATCTCACCAAGGCCCTGTACAACTGCAGCAGAACCTCCCTGCTCCTAAACTCAAATCCTCTTGCTATGAATGCTAACTTGAACACCCAGATCTCGTTGTACGTCCCCTTTTCCTAACTTGACACCATTCAGATAATACTCTGCCTACTATTCTTACCACCAAAGTGGATAACCTCACACTTATCCACATTAAACTGCATCTGCCATGCATCCGCCCACTCACACAACCTGTCCAAGTCACCCTGCAACCTCTTTGCATCTTCCTCACAGTTCAAACTACCACCCAGCTTTGTATTATCTGCAAATTTGCTAATGGTACTTTTAATCCCTTCATCCAAGTCATTTGGACAGATGCATGGATTGGAATGGTTTAGACGAATATGGGCCAAAGTGCGGGGCAGGTGGGACAAGCTTAGATGGGACATCTTGGTCCATGTGGACAACTTCTCATGTGCCGTGTGACTCTAATTAAATCATGGATGAGTATAAGAGTCGTTAACTCTTGTTAAGGCAATGTTTTTGCCACGTTTGTGTGGGGGTTTGGTAGCCCCATTGCTGGATTGATGTGGAGGCTTTGGAAAAGGCGCAGAGAGGTTTACCAGAATGAATTGAATTGAATTGAATAAATGTTATTAGGCAAGTATGTACACTTTCAAGGAACGTGCCTTGGTGCTCCGCTCGCAAGAAGCAACACGACATACAGTAAACTATTAAGAATAAAACATAAAACATTAAGAATAAAACATTATAGTTTAAACAAGAATGAAATAAAATACCAGAGCAAAAGGTGGGTACAGACTTTTGGTTGTTGAGTGGAACTATCACTCGTGGGGAAAAAAAGCTGTTTTTTATGTCTGGCTGTGGCTGCTTTGACAGTCTGGAGTCGCCTTCCAGAGGGAAGTGCTTCAAAGAGTTTGTGGCCAGGGTGAGAGGGGTCAGAGATGATCTTGCCCGCTCGCTTCCTAGCCCTTGCAGTGTACAGTTGGTCAATGGGGGGAAGGTTGCAGCCAACAACCTTCTCAGCTGTGCGAACGATCCGTTGCAGCCTCCGGATGTCGTGCTTGGTGGCTGAGCCAAACCAGACCATGATGGAGAAGGTGAGGACGGACTCTATGATGGCAGTATAGAACTGGACCTTTGAATGCTGCCTGGATTAAAGGGAAATAGCTATGAGGACACATTGAACAGACTTGGATTTTTTTTTTCTGGAGCACCAAAGTTTGAGGGAAACTGAAAGAAGTATATAAAATTATGAGAGGCATAAATAGACAGTCAGATCTTTTTCCCAGGATTCAAACAGATAAAACCTGGAGAGCGTATCTTTAAGATCTGAAGGGAAAAATTTAAAGGAATGGGATGAGTTATTTTATATGGAGAGGTAGGTGCCTGGAATGTGTTTCCAGGGATAGTAGTGGAAGCAGATATGATAGTGGTATTCAGATCAGCACAAGGATATGCAGGGAATGGAGAGCTATAGATCACATTAGTGGCCAGCAGAGTTGCTGCCTTACAATGCCAGAGACCCAAGTTCAATCCTGACTACGGGTGTAAGGAGTTTGTACGTTCTCCTTGTGACCGTGTGGGCTTTCCCCAGGTGCTCCGATTTCCTCCCACACTCTAAAGATGTGGAGGCTTAGAGGTTAATTGTCTTTGGTAAAAAGATTGTAAATTGTTCCCTGGAGTGTGTAGGATAGTGCGAGTGTACGGGGATTGCTGGACGGCACGGACTCGGTGGGCCGAAGGGCCTGCTTCCGTGCATTATCTCTAAACTAAACCAAACTACTCATGCAGGCAGAGGAGATTAAGCTCGGCACAGCTCGGGGTCAAGCTCGGCACAGAAGTTGTGGGGCGAAGAGCTTGTTCCTGTGCTATGTTGTTCTATCGAAGGTAGACACAAAACGCTGGAGTAACCCAGAGGGTCAGGCAGCATCTCGGGAGAGAAGGAATGGGTGACGTTTCAGACTGAAGAAGGGTCTCGCCCCGAAACGTCACCCTTTCCTTCTCTCCCGAGATGCTGCCTGACCCGCTGAGTTACTCCAGCATTTTGTGTCTACCTTCGATTTAAACCAGCATCTGCAGTTTTTTTCCTACACTATGTTGTTCTATGTTCAGGCCACAACTTGGCTTCATTCAAACACTGATCTATCTATTTTCTCAGATGATGATACGCCAAGGCACGATTAACTCTATTTTTCTGATTTTATATTTACAGTTTGTACCATTTTTTCCCCTTTTATTACATAGACCAAAGAACACTACAGTGCAGAAACAGGCCATTCGGACATAATGTTTGTGCATTAATCTTGAGAAAATCACAAAGTGCCGGAGGAACTCAGTGTGATAGTAGAATTATGCCATAAGCCATTCGACCCATCAAGCCTATGCCATTCAATGATGGAGTAGAATTAGACCATTCGGCCCATCACCTCTACTCCGCCATTCAATGATGGCTGATCTATCTCTCGCTCCAAACCCCATTCTCCTGCTTTCTCCCCATAACCTCTGACACCTGTACCAATCAAAAGTCTATCTATCTCTGCTTTAAAAATATCCACTGACTTGGCCTCCACAGCCTTCTGTGGCAAAGAATTCCTCAGACTCACCACCCTCTGACTAAATAAATTTCTCCTCATCTCCTTCCTCAAAGAACGTCCTTTAACTCGAAGGCAATGACCTCTAGTCCTAGACTCTCCCACTAATAGTCAATTTATTTGTCACACACACATAAATGCGCAGTGAAATGAAAAATTACCCACAGTCCAACAATAAGACCAGTAAAAATAAGCAATAGAAATAAGCAATAACACACACAATCATAACCAACACCAAACAAAAAGAAACATCCATCACAGTGAGTCTCCTCCAGTCCCTCCTCACTGTGATGGAAGGCCAGAATGTCTTTTCTCGTCCCCTGCCATCTTCTCCCGCGGTCAGGCTGTTGGAGTTGCCACGTCGGGGCGGTCGTGGCTCCCGACATTGAAGCCCCCGCCGGACGGAGAAAATCCCGCGGCCTATTTCAGGCCGCGCCGGACGGTGAAAGGTCCGCGGCGGGCCGACCCAAGCCCCGCAATCCGGGTCGGGCGAAGATGCTGCCACTGCCGGAGCTCCCGATGTCGGCCCCCACCCAGGGCAGGGCCTGCAAACATCCTCACCACATCCACTCTATCCAAGCCTTTCACTATTCTGTATGTTTCAATGAGGTCCCTCCCCCCCCCTCATTCTTCTAAACTTGGGCAGCATCTGGGCAAGGAATGGACAGGCAAGAGGTGACTTTGCAGGTCTGGATCCTTCTTCAGACTGAAGAAGTCTGATGGATCCTGATCAGAAACAGCACCTGTGGTCTGTCCATTTCCTCCCTGGCTGTTTGCTGACCTTTAAACAACTCCCACATGGACTTGCTTAATAACAGCTGCTCTCATTCTGGATCCTGCCAAATAACATTGTAATCAGCATTGTCTCAATTAAGTACTTCCCCTAAAGGGCCTGTCCCACTTTAGGCGATTTTAAGGCGACTGCCAGTGACTAGGCAGTCGCCGACAGTTCGCCGGGGTGTCGCGGGCATGATCGTGAGTAGTCTTCCAAAGATCGTAGTGGATCTCAGGGCGTCGCTGAGAAATCATCCGGTTTGAAATTTCTCGGCGACAGCTGGCTTGTCATCATTCTGAAGAAGGGTTGGGACCCGAAACATCACCCATTCCTTCTCTCCTGAGATGCTGCCTGACCCGCTGAGTTACTCCAGCATTTTGTGTCTACCTTCGATTTTTTACCAGCATCTGCTGTTTCTTTTCCCACACATTTTTTCCTACAAGGCCCTGCGTGGTCCCTCTTCAAGACAGACTACCCAGACTGTTTAAGGAACCCTTCTAGAATACACCAAACTGATTCTGCTGCATCCAACCCCGTTGCCCTGAGTAAATCCCAGTTAACAATAGACAATAGACAATAGACAATAGGTGCAGGAGGAGGCCATTCGGCCCTTCGAGCCAGCACCGCCATTCAATGTGATCATGGCTGATCATTCTCAATCAGTACCCCGTTCCTGCCTTCTCCCCATACCCCCTGACTCCACTATTCTTAAGAGCTCCATCTAGCTCCCTCTTGAATGCATTCAGAGAATTGGCCTCCACTGCCTTCTGAGGCAGAGAATTCCACAGATTCACAACTCTCTGACTGAAAAAGTTTTTCCTCATCTCAGTTCTAAATGGCCTACCCCTTATTCTTAAACTGTGGCCCCTGGTTCTGGACTCCCCCAACATTGGGAACATGTTTCCTGCCTCTAACGTGTCCAACCACTTAATAATCTTATACGTTTCGATAAGATCCCCTCTCATCCTTCTAAATTCCAGTGTATACAAGCCTAGTCGCTCCAGTCTTTCAATATATGACAGTCCCGCCATTCCAGGAATTAACCTAGTAAACCTATGCTGCACGCCTTCAATAGCAAGAATATCCTTCCTCAAATTTGGAAACCAAAACTGCACAGTACTCCAGGTGCGGTCTCACTAGGGCCCTGTACAACTGCAGAAGGACCTCTTTGCTCCTATACTCAACTTCTCTTGTTATGAAGGCCAACATTCCATTGGCTTTCTTCACTGCCTGCTGTACCTGCATGCTTCCTTTCAGCGACTGATGCACTAGGACACCCAGATCTTGTTGTACGTCCCCTTTTCCTAACTTGACACCATTCAGATAATACTCTGCCTTCCTATTCTTACCACCAAAGTGGATAACCTCACACTTATCCACATTAAACTGCATCTGCCATGCATCCGCCCACTCACACAACCTGTCCAAGTCACCCTGCAACCTCATAGCATCTTCCTCACAGTTCACACTACCGCCCAGCTTTGTATCATCTGCAAATTTGCTAATGGTACTTTTAATCCCTTTAATATTGGAGAGGATAAAGTCACCCTCTACACCAACCCTGTGTTTCTTGCATCCTTCTGTAATCTGTCTACATATCGGATCCTCTATCTCCCACGGGCCACTGGATGCCCTATATTATAATCCTTTTAGAATAATTGCTCCTTTTTTATGTTTGAGCTCGACCCATAATAGCCCCTCTCACAACCAGGTTTCTGTAACGGCCACAACACCATAATTCCAAGCATTTCACAAAATGCTGGAGTAACTCAGCAGGTCAGGCAGCATCTCAGGAGAGAAGGAATGGGTGATGTTTCGGGTCCCGAAACATCACCCATTCCTTCTCTCCTGAGATGCTGCCTGACCTGCTGAGTTATTCCAGCATTTTGTGAAATAAATACCTTCGATTTGTACCAGCATCTGCAGTTATTTTCTTACACTATAATTCCAAGCATTAATCATCAGCTTTAACCACAGTACTCCTGGCACTGAAGTAAAGACACTTCAGCACTTCATTATCCCCGACCTCTCCCTGCCTACCCTTTCTTTGAGACTTGCTTGTCATAACAAACATAGAGCTCTAGGGGCTAGCGGAATCAAGGGATATGGGGAGAAGTCAGGCACGGGTTACTGATTGTGGATGATCAGCCATGATCACAATGAATGGCGGTGCTGGCTCGAAGGGCCAAATGGCCTCCTATGTTCTATATATCTAACTTCCACATTCTTCTGTTTTTATTATTTTAAGTACGTGTTAAAGTATGTTTTAGTGTTTCTTGATTCGTTTTATGTGGGGGGTGGGGGGAATTGGGGGAAACATTTTTTCAATCTCTTACCTCGACGGAGATGTGATTTGTCCCCGTATCGTATCTCCGTCCCCACTGCGGCCTAACATCGAGGAGTTGGCGGCCTTTCCTGGGGACCGGCCCGGCGCTACATGCCGTGGGCACGGCACGGACTTTAACATCATCGGAGCTGCGATCCTTTGCCGAGGATCGACTGCGTAGAGCTCCAACCGCGGGGCCTGTGGACTTTAACACCGTGAAGCCCGCGGTCTCTGGTGAGAAGAGGCCGACTCGGGAGCTCCATGCCGTGGAGAGTTTCAACCGTCCCGACGCGGGGAGTTTCGATCATTCCCGACGCGAGGGCCTCGGACAGTCGGCAGCGGCGACTGCGGACGGTTCAACAGCCCCGACCGCGGGTGAACAAAGAGGAAGAGGATTGGACTTTATTACCTTCCATCACAGTGAGGAATGTGGAATCCGCTGTGGTGGATGTTTATGTTAAATGTTATTTTATGTGGCTGTGTGTCTTGTTGCCTTTCACTTAGTATGGCTGTGTGGTAACTCAAATTTCACTGTACCTTAATTGGTACATGTGACAATAAATTGATCTTGACATCTTGAAATCTTCCCATCAGCTCTTCCATTTGTTGACCTGCTACTCTGGTTCCCACTCTCTTGTGATTCCAGTTTAAACCCTCCCGAGTAACACGAACTAACCTCCCTGCAAGGATGTCGGTATCCCTCCAGTTCAGGGGGTGCACCCTGTCCAGGTCACCTATGCCCCAGAAATCACAATCAAAGTCAAAAGGGCGGAACGGTGGCGCAGCGGTAGAGTTGCTGCCTTACAGCGAATGCAGCGCCGGAGACTCAGGTTCGATCCTGACTACGGGCGCCGTCTGTACGGAGTTTGTACGTTCTCCCCGTGACCTGCGTGAGTTTTCTCTGAGATCTTCGGTTCCTCCCACACTCCAAAGACGTACAGGTATGTAGGTTAATTGGCTGAGCAAATGTAAAAATTGTCCCTAGTGTGTGTAGGATAGTGTTAAGGTGCGGGGATCACTGGTCGGCGCGGACCCGGTGGGCCGAAGGGCCTGTTTCCACGCTGTATCTCTAAATCTAAATCTAAATCTAAAAATCCCTGTCCCCTGCACCAACCCCTCAGCCAACACATTCCTCCGTCCTATCCTCCTGTTGCTACCCTCACCAGCACATGCCACCGTTAGTAATCCTGAGATCATCACCCTCGATGTCCTGCAATTTATCCTTTTGCCTAACTGTGTGGCTTTTGGGCGGTCACGGTGGCACGGCGGTAGAGTTGCTGCCTTACAGCGAATGCAACGCCGGAGACCCGGGTTCCATCCCGACTACTGGCGCCGTCTGTGCGGAGTTTGCGCGTTCTCCCCGTGACCTGCGTGGGTTTTCTCTGAGATCTTCGGTTTCCTCCCACACTCCAAAGACGTACAGGTATGTAGGTTAATTGGCTGGGCAAATGTAAAAATTGTCCCTAGTGTGTGCAGGAAAGTGTTAATAGAAACATAGAAAATAGGTGCATTGAGTAGGCCATTCGGCCCTTCGAGCCTGCACCGCCATTCAATATGATCATGGCTGATCATCCAACTCAGTATCCCGTACCTGCCGTCTCTCCATACCCCCTGATCCCTTTAGCCACAAGGGCCACATCTAACTCCCTCTTAAATATAGCCTATGAATTGGCCTCAACTACCTTCTGTGGCAGAGAATTCCACAGATTCACCACTCTCTGTGTGAAAAAAAAGTTGTCATCTCGGTCCTAAAATACTTCCCCCTTATCCTTAAACTGTGACCCCTTTGTAATGTGCGGGGATCGTTGGTCGGCGCGGACTCGGTGGGCCGAAGGGCCTGTTTCCGTGCTGTATCTCTAAACGAAACTAAAGTAAATTCCCTATATTCACACCACTGGGCTTCGTCCCTTTCCCTACCTGTATCATTTGTGCCGACATGTGTTAAACCCTCCGGCTGTTCACCCTCTCCATTGTGAATGTTCTGCAGTGGTTCAGAGATGTCCGGGACCCTAACACTGTGGAGGCCATAGACCATGCTGGTGTCCTCTCTGCTGTCGCCCAATCTCCTGTGTGCCCCCCCTAACTATCGAGACCCATATCACTATCGCTCTGCCTGACTTCACCCGACCCTGCTGTGTTTCAGTGTCATGCCTGGTTCCACAGTCCTGGCTGCTGCTGCACTCCCCTGAGCAAACATTACCCTCAGCAAAATCCAAAAGGGTCTGTTTTGCATTGAAATGGCCACATGGGCAACATGTCGTTTAGGTTAGTTTGGAGATACAGTGCAGAAACTGCCACTTCGGCCCACCGGGTCCGTGCCAACCAGAAATCTCCGATTAACACTATCCTACACCCACTCATAACAATTTTTACATTTACCAAGCTAATTAACCTGCAAACATGCACGTCTTTAGAGCGTGGGAGGAAACCGAAGATCACGGAGGAAACCCACACAGGTCTTTAGTTTAGAGATACAGCGCGGAAACAGGCCCTTCGGCCCACCGGGTCCGTGCCGCCCAGCGATCCCCGCGCACTGACACTATCCTACACACACTAGGGACTGTTTTTACATTTACCCAGCCAAATAACCTGCAAACCTGTACGTGTTTGGAGTGTGGGAGGAAACCGAAGATCACGGAGAAAACCCACGTAGGTCACGGGGAGAACGTACAAACTCCGTACAGACGGCACCCGCAGTCACCTGGGTCTCTGGCGCTGTAAAGCAGTAGCTCTACTGCTGCGTTGTCTTATCTGAGTGATATGAGCGTTATCATTTGTAAGTAGCCATTGCGACTGTGAAACTGTGCTGATGTGAATCAAAACCAGTACAAATTTCACAAATTCGAGTTTTTCTTCGGATTATTAGCTGCAAGCAAAGCAAATTTTGCACTCTGTCCATTGCCAGCTGTCTCGTTTCATGAGACAAAAGTAGAGTAATTGTAAAAATAATAACTGGGCTGGAAGAGGGAACATTAAGATCCAGCTGGCAAGGCAGGGCTGTGCTGGCTGCTACTCATGGCAAAGGGCAGTAAGTAGTTCCATGTGTACATCTGGAATGTGCTTCCTGAAATCTTCAGCACTAACATTACTTCCCAATAAGGGTTGGGGAAGAAACTCACCAACAAAGATAAGATGGCATTATTCCCTCTGGTAATTGTCTTGGGATTGTGCTGGTTTACGTTTATCACCACAATCTGTACTAATGAGGGATTTTTTTGTTGTTTTTGATTTATTTTTTAGAGATACAGCGCGGAAACAGGCCCTTTGGCCCACCGGGTCCGCGCCGCCCAGCGATCCCCGCACACTAACACTATCCAACACCCACTAGGGACAATTTTTACATTTGCCCAGCCAATTAACCTGCATACCTGCACGTCTTTGGAGTGTGGGAGGAAACCGAAGATCTCGGAGAAAACCCACGCAGGTCACGGGGAGAACGTACAAACTCCGTACAGACGGCGCCCGTAGTCAGGATCGAACCCGAGTCTCCGGCGCTGCATTCGCTGTAAGGCAGCAACTCTACCGCTGCGCCACCGTGCCGCAGGGCTTCCCTTTTACAATTATGCTCCAGACCGTCACGCAAACCGAACTCCCTTCCATTGACTCCATTTACACCTCACTCTGCCTCGGCGAGGCCAGCAGCATAATCAAGGACCAGTCGCACCCTGGCCACTCCCTCTTCTCATCAGGCAAAAGGTACAGAAATGTGAAAACGCACAGCTCCAGATTCAGGGACAGTTTCTTCCCAGCTGTTATCAGGCAACTGAATCATCCTACCACAACCAGAGAGCAGTGCTGAACTACTATCTACCTCTTTGGTGACCCTGGGATTATCCTTGATTGGACTTTGCTGGTTTTACCTTGCACTAAACGTTATTCCTTGATCATGTAAATGGATTGATTGTAATGTATTGTCTTTCTGCTGACTGGATAGCACTCAATAAAAGTTTTTTGCTGTACCTCCGTACACGTGACAATAAACTAAACTGAACATAAGGTCTTAAGTGATAGGAGCAGAATTAGACCATTTGGTCCATGAAGTCTACTGCACCATTCAATCATGGCTGATCTATCTCTCCCTCTTAACCCCATTCTCCTGCCTTCTCCCCATAACCCTGACACCTGTACTAATCAAGAATCTATCAATCTCTGCCTTACAAAATATCCATTGACGGCCTCCACAGCCTTCGGTGGCGATGAATTCCACAGATTCACCACCCTCTATCTAAAGAATTCCTCCTCATCTCCTTCCTAAAGGGATGTCCCTTTATTCTGAGGCTGTGACCTCTGGTCCTAGACTTTCCCTCTGGTGGAAACATCCTCTCCACATCCAACCTATCCAAGCCTTTCACTATTCGGTAAGTTTCAATGAGGTCCCCCCTCATCCTTTCTAAACACCAGCGAGTACAGGCCCAGTGCCGTCAAACACTAATCGTATGTCAAGCCACTCGCTCCCATGATAAGTCTTGTAAAATTATGCTGCTAAACTATAAAGACCAAAAAGCCCCAGTTTCTTGGTTGCTTTTGTTAT
Organism: Rhinoraja longicauda; assembly: GCF_053455715.1. Classification (NCBI taxonomy): domain Eukaryota; kingdom Metazoa; phylum Chordata; class Chondrichthyes; order Rajiformes; family Arhynchobatidae; genus Rhinoraja; species Rhinoraja longicauda. The sequence goes on along the minus strand of NC_135960.1, from coordinate 68,072,223 downwards.
TGTGGGTATTGGGTGGCTGAACCGGATTCAGCTGAAATGTGCCACACCTTGTACCTTCAACCCACCTCAGTGCTCACCTGAATAAACCTCACTTATTTTCAGCTGTGGATAAGAACGAGACATACCAAGGTTGATTGATAACATTCTGGAAGACTCACACTGTGCCATCTGACACCTGGGTTGATCGGTTCATTTACTCTCATATTTCGCTTGGGCAGCTTGCAGCCCAGAGGTATGAACATTGACTTCTCCAACTTTAGATAGTTCCTCTGTCCCTCTCTTCCCCTCCCCCTTCCGAGTTCTCCCTCTATCTTCCTGTCTCCACCTATATCCTTCCTTTGTCCCGCCCTCTCCCCTGACATCAGTCTGAAGAAGGGTCTCGACCCGAAACGTCACCCATTCCTTCTCTCCTGAGATGCTGCCTGACCTGCTGAGTTGCTCCAGCATTTTGTGAAATAAATACCTTCGGTTCATTTACACTGGTTACTTTTGCCTCTACTCTGCTGGAGCTACTTTGGCATATTGGGTATTTTTTATCCAGGTATGGTGTTGTACATGAATTACCATTGTAATCATATGTTTGCCCATTTTGTTCTGATCTGTGTAAATCAGGGTTACCAGGCATCACAATAAGATTGGAATAGGTTTCACACAAAGAGTGGTGGGTGCACGGAACAAGCTGCCAGGGGCGGTAATAAAGGCTGGGACTATCCCAACGTTTACGAGAACAGTTCGACAGGTACAGGTTTGGAGGGATATGAATCAAACGCGGGCAGGTGGGACAAGTGTAGCTGGGACATGTTGGACATGTGGGAAAGTTGGAAAGTGGTATCATTCTATGGCCCTAATACTATTGATATCATGGGTGTGTTTTCGAAAATCGTGCGTCTCAGATGAGTATATGGATGACCAGAGCTTGGGGTGACCATTGCACAGCACAAGAGGTCTGCAAACAGCTCACATAATCTGCACTTGATCTTGCTGATGTCGAGAAGGCCACATTAGGAACACTGAATGTCCCAATGCTAAACCACTCAATGAAACCTTCTGAAAATGTGACATAATACAGAATAATTGGGAGTAATCTGAGGTTATCATGTTTGTTCGATGATAAGGGGCGTGGCTGTGTTCTGCAGCTGCGGCTCACCGGCAGTCTCTCTGTCTTTTTTTTGTTTTTTGTCTATTGTCATCGTTTAATGTACGTTTTGTTCTATTTTTAACTCTGTGTATGTGGGGGGGGGGGTTGGGGGAAACCTTTTTTCAAATCTCCTCCTCAACGGAGATGCGACCTTTATCGTGTCGTATCTCCATTCGCGCTACGGCCTAACATCGTGGAGTCGGCGGCCTCCAGCTGGGATCGACCTTGAAGACTCCGGTCGCAGGGCCTGGACTTACCATCTCGGAGGCTTCGGCCATGGGCCCTGCAGACCGCAACATCGGGAGCTCGCAGGTCCCTGGCTGGCGACTGGTTTTTGGGAGCTCCAGCCGTAGCAGCTTCAACCGCCCCGAAGTGCGAGGTATGATCGACCCGCTCGCAGGCCCCTCATCGCCCTGCGTGGCTCGGCCGCAGCACTTTCCATCGCCCGGTGGGGGCTCAAGACTTTCATCGGCCTGCTCGGCTCGGCCCTGGGACTTTCCATCGCCCGGTGGGGGCTCAGGACTTTCATCGGCCTGCTCGGCTCGGCCCTGGGACTTTCCATCGCCCGGTGGGGGCTTCAAAAAGTTGGGAGCCTCGATCACCTCGTGGCACCACGGGAGAAGAATGAGGAGGAGATAAGACTTTGCCTTCCATCACAGTGAGGGTATGCCTAGAGCAATCACTGTGATGGCTGTTTGTGTAAAAATTGTGTAAAAATTGTATCTGTGTGTCCTGTGCTTTTTGTTGTCTACTGCCGGACCCTGACGTGAGAGGACGCTGGCGTTGTTTATTCGCCGCTTCTCCGTTAGGATAGTTTGTCTGTTTGTTTTTATGTTTGATTGTTTATGTAAAGCGCTTTGAGCTTCTGGAAAGGCGCTATATAAAATAAATGCTTATTATTATTATTATTATTATACGTGTTTTACTGCTAGATGAAACGTCTTGTGCACCAGCTCCAAACCTTCACACAGCGCTCTATTTTCAGACGACTCTATATTTTAGCTCATCTACGTGTGTTATTTAGTTGTGTACCAAGGGGCGGTCACGGTGGTGCAGCGGTTGAGTTGCTGCCTTACAGCACTTGCAGCACCGGAGACCCGGGTTCGATCCTGACCACAGGTGCCGTCTGTACGGAGTTTGTACATTCCCTCCGACTGCATGGGTTTTCTCCGAGATCTTCGGTTTCCTCCCACACTCCAAAGAGGTACAGGTATGTAGGTAAATTGTCCCCAGTGTGTGTAGGATAGTGTTAATATGCGGGGATCGCTGGGCGGCGCGGACCCGGTGGGCCGAAGGGCCTGTTTCCGCGCTGTATCTCTAAACTAATCTAAACTAAAGGCTATGGTATAAAATGAGTTTTGGGCACTTGGTAGGATTGCTAATTTAAATTTTATGGGATTCATTTTTTTTCCATTAGTATTGTACATATTTACCCCCTTATTGAGTCATAGCGAGGAACATCTTCTCTCCACATGATGGTCTGTTATAGCTAGGGTTTACTATACATGATGGTGGGAGGTGAGCATGACAAAAGCTACCTCATAAACACTTAATGGTACGTCATCCTTTCCTGCCTGCGCCTCAGTTTAAGAAAATATCAGTTTTGCGATTCTCTCAAAAACAATGTTAAAATTTAATTCATAACCAACAACACCTCAAAATCTAGCCAATACCTGAATATCACCCTTACATTCCCAGTCTTAAAGATTTAACATTGAACATGCTCTATGATGCGAAGATGGACACAAACAGCTGGAGTAACTCATCATAAAGCATGTAATATAAGTAATATAAAATGTAATGTAATATAAAACTTCTTTACATCGGCGAAACCATACGCAGGCTTGGCGATCGTTTCGCTCAACACCTTCGCTCAGTCTGCCTTAACCAACCTGATCTCCTGGTGGCTCAGCACTTCAACTCCCCCTCCCACTCCCAGTCTGACCTTTCTGTCATGGGCCTCCTCCAGTGCCATAGTGAGGCCCACCGCAAATTGGAGGACCAGCACCTCATATTTTGCCTGGGCAGCTTGCAGCCCAGTGGTATGAACATTGACTTCTCCAACTTTAGATAGTTCCTCTGTCCCTCTCTTCCCCTCCCCCTTCCCAGTTCCCACTGTCTTCCTGTCTCCACCTATATCCTTCCTTTGTCCCGCCCCCCCTGACATCGGTCTGAAGGAGGGTCTCGACCCGAAACGTCACCCATTCCTTCTCTCCTGAGATGTTGCCTGACCTGCTGAGTCACTCCAGCATTTTGTGAATAAATAAAGCATGTAATAGATGAGTGGAGACAATTGGGAGCAGCGTTATTTAGTCTTGTAGCTCATATGAGATTTCTGTTTAAGACAAAAATGTAAAGAAGCCCTTTTTCTGCTTTAACTAGCCTGGATCCAAGGACGTACACGCCACTGGAGATAAATGGGTCTACTGTGGATAGGGTGGGCAGTTTTAAATACTTGGGAGTCCACATCACAGAGGATCTGACATGGACAACACACATTGCCGCACTGGTGGGTAAGGCAAGGCAGCACCTTTACCACCTCAGACAGCTGAGGAAATTCAGAGTGTCTCTGAGGATTCTTCATTGCTTCTACTCTGGGGCTGTAGAGAGCATCCTGTCCGGCAACATTACAGTCTGGTTTGGGAACAGCTCTGCCCAGGACAGGAAGGCCCTGCAGAGAGTAGTGCGTTCGGCAGAACGCACCATGGGAACTACACTCGTCCCCCTGCAGGACCTATACATCAGGAGGTGCAGATCCAGAGCAAGCAAGATTATGAGGGACCCCTGCCACCCCAGCAACGGACTGTTCCAGCTGCTACGGTCAGGCAAACGCCTCCGCTGTCACGCTGTGAAAACGGAGAGGATGAGACGGAGTTTCTTCCCACAGGCCATCAGGACTGTCAACTTTTATAACTCCAGAGACTAAATTTTGTCTACACTATAGTAACTTTATTAACTTTATTTATATGCTGTAACTGTAATTCTGTTTTTGCACAATCCGCAAGCATTGCCACTTTCATTTCACTGCACATCGAGTATGTGTATGTGACAAATAAACTTGACTTGACTTGACTTGGATGTGATTTATATTAACAATGGATCACAATGTAGACACCTAGCCTGGTTCCTGTCACTGTCACCACTTAGAGTTTAAAGAGTTTTATGTGGAAAAGAAGTGAAAAACGTTTTGATGCAAACATTTCAAATTTCAGACCAATTTTATTAGAAAGTCTCTCATACATTTCTTCATTAAAGTCATACAATATAACTGTCACCAAAATAAAACATTAAAAATGATCCATACATTAAAGCCTGGAATTGAAACTTGTTCGCCTTGAAGTGTAATCCTTGCTGAATTTCAAAAAAATAATTCTATAGCTGTCTTTGTGTGGTTTCAAATAGACCATTGAGGTACACATCTGCACATAATTTTTAAAAATTCCAAATTATTCAAGAGCTTTCCAAAGTACACAAAAATATATAGTTCCCTCAATGAAAGTGATAGAGAAACCTTTAAGAAAATAGTGACTCTTTGAAAATCTTTGACACAAAAAAAATCCCTTTTTGTAGAAAATACTGAAGACCATTTTTGCAAATTGTGTGGCCATAGGTTGAATCTGTGCAGATCTTGTAGGGATGTGTCAATTTTGCAAACAGGTCAATGATGAAATAAATCCACTTCATTCAAAAAAAAAGATCAAAGCATATACATACAATGGAAGCAATTTGTAATGTGTTTTCTCCTAAGTGATTTGTATAAGGTTTTGTTCTATGTATCTTTTTTAAATGACCAATATTGTTAATCACCGACATTTTCTGCTTACAAAAATGTGTGACCGGAGAGTTCGAAAAGTTCTTGTGGAGTGTGAAAAAAATTAAAACGACAGACAAGAGAAATAAGGTGAATACATGTCCATGTATGTAATAGCACACAGATTACATCCACACACGTTTAACACGCAGCCTCGACTTTAGCACCATTGTACCATGCAGGTTTTAAAAACCAGACTGGACATTCGATTATTGAAAGCTATTACAAGTACAGTGCAAGATATCTGTGGACCGTTATCATATTGGGGTTGATGGCAGGCTGCAGGTTTTGCTCCAGTCAGAGGTATATGTACAGTGGAGCCGCCACTTCACTTACGTCCCTATTGTGGTGATCATTTTGGTCTGAACCCGCCCTTCAAAGAAACACATAGGAAAGTTACGATGCTGTTCCAGCGAGCAACGCATAAATCGAGAATCAAGAAAATCCAGACATGCAACAACAACGACATGAAACGGGCATTAGATAAGATGTGCCGGTAACTAGGAAGCTAAGGAGACAATAAGCACTGATGTGTCGGCACGGTGGCGCAGCGGCAGAGTTGCTGCCTTACAGCGAATGCAGCGCCGGAGACTCAGGTTCGATCCTGACTACGGGCGCCGTCTGTATGGAATTTGTACGTTCTCCCCGTGACCTGCGTGGGTTTTCTCCGAGATCTTCGGTTTCCTCCCACACTCCAAAGACGTACAGGTTTGTAGGTTAATTGGCTGGCCAAATGTAAAAATTGTCCCTAGTGGGTGTAGGATAGTGTTAATGTGCGGGGATCGCTGGGCGGCGCGGACCCGGTGGGCCGAAGGGCCTGTTTCCGCGCTGTATCTCTAAATCTAAACCGAAGATAGACACAAAAAGCTGGAGTAACTCAGCAGGTCAGGCAGCATCACTGGAGAGAAGGAATGGGTGACGTTTCGGGTCGAGAACCTTCTTCAGATTCATTTTTTTAAGAAGGTCTGAAGAAGGGTCCCGACCCGAAACGTCACCCATTCCTTCTCTCCAGAGATGGTGCCTGACCCGCTGAGTTACTCCAGCTTTTTGTGTCGACCTTCAATAAGTACTGATGCCAAGTTCCCTAAATGTTCTCAGGACATGCCCTTCAATCAAACTGATGCAGTTACTGGATTAACTGTTATTTAGCTTCTTGCATTGACACGCTATGAGGCTTTGTGCTCTTTGACACATTTATTTTACACAGAGGGTGGTTAGTGCTTGGACCAACCGCGCTGTCGGGGGTAGTGGATGAAGCACATATGTTAGTGGCATTTAAAAGATGTTTAGATCGAGATGTGCATATGCAGGATGACGTGCTGGTAGATAAATGATGGCGGACTATCCAATCCATATTGGAGTAATCTGGAGATATGGTGTTAATGGTGGAGATTGGAGGAAATTGGAGGAAATTGGCATCATGTTCGGCAGAGACATTGTGGGCCGAAGGGCCTGTTCTTGTGCTGAACTCGGTTCAATGCACTTCAATTCAATAACCCGGAAATTGGCAGGGAAATGAAACCTACAGCTGTCATTGAGAAAGGTGTTGGAGGCAATGGAAGGTCTACACGGTGGCAATGGAAAAAGATTTGTGTGACAAAATGGATGAACATTTAACCCAAATTAACCCATGCTGATTTTAGCAGCTTGAGAATTTTTTTTTTTAAATGGTTTTGGCGATAATGTAATTTTCAACATGACAATAGCACACCTAATCACATACTGGAGAAGAATTGTCAGTAAAAGCCTTTTCCACAGTGAGGTGACCCATTGACCAGAAACTCGTGGTTTTGTCTCCTTTACCAATGGAGACAGCAAACATCACATCTTTACAGAAGAACACAGTAAGGCAAACTCACCTCTTTGAACAATGACCTCTATTATCCTTTCCTGTTTAGTTCACAGCCCCCACAATCCCACCAAAATAAGCCTCTTTTGTGGTTCTTGGGACTAACTGTCCCAGATGTTTCTCACACACTTGGCTGGACTTGAAACAATAAAAGACTCTCTGGGTAGAATTACTGAGGTTCTCTGGTCCAGGGGCGGAGCCACCGTGGAGAAGGCTATTTGCAGATGTCTCTTGCCAAGCGATGCCAAACTGCACCCGAGTGGTATTTACCTTGGGTACAAGTCTTGGAGCATTCATCCTGTGTGTTGAATCGGTTTTCATTCCCATTGCATCCACCATACCAGAACCGAGAACATGTTTTGGTCTTTACGTCATAGTACCATTTGAGGGAAAAGTTCCGGCATGTTCCTTCATTCCGTGGTAACTGGCATTTGTCCTGAGCTGTAAAATGTGTTGTCAAATGTGAAGCAACCACAGTAACAGATGCCACAGTAACATATCACAGATGCTCCTCGATTTATGATGGGCTTACGTTCCGATAAACCCATCGTAAATCGAAAATATCATAAGTCGAAAATGCATTTAATACACCTAACCGACCGAACATCATAGCCACCTAACCTACCCAACATCATAGCCACCTAACCTACCCAACATCATAGCCACCTAACCTACCCAACATCATAGCCACCTAACCTACCCAACATCATAGCCACCTAACCTACCCAACATCATAGCCACCTAACCTACCCAACATCATAGCCACCTAACCTACCCAACATCAACGTGTCCAACCCCTTAATAATCTTATACGTTTCGATAAGATCTCCTCTCATCCTTCTAAATTCCAGTGTATACAAGCCTAGTCGCTCCAGTCTTTCAACATACGACAGTCCCGCCATTCCGGGAATTAACCTAGTAAACCTACGCTGCACGTACAATAATATATTACAATAGACAGAATGGGTTTGGTCTCAGCTTTGCTTTTAGTGTGTAGTCGGTAAGAGGATAGGATAGTGAAAACCACGATTCACGATGCCAATTGCATTCATGAACTACGATGCCAAACTGCGAATCTGACTACGAGTGCTTGTCTGTACAGAGTTTGTACGTTCTCCCCATGACCTGCGTGGGTTTTCTCTGGGGTCTCCGGTTTCCTCCTACACTCCAAAGACGTGGAGTTTTGTAGGTTAATTGGCTTGGTATAATTGTAAATTGTCCCTATTGTATGCAGGATAGTGCAAGTGTGCGGGGATCGCTAGTCGGGGCCAACTCAGTGGGCTGATGGGGCTGTTTCCACACTGCATCTCTAAACTAATCTAAACATTCTGTTCTCCCCTCTCACTTAGCCTCAGAGTTTGAAGCTAATGTTTATCTTGAAACGTTCACTTACACCATCTGTCAAATCAATTTACATATTTGTTATAACACAGTCCTGCAATCCATTGCATGGAGAAGCAAGGAGTAACTATGCAATTAAAGGACACATAACAAATTGCTATGCCTTCATAACCATCCATATACTAAAACCCTCGTTTGTTTGTTCCTGAACTACAGCCAAAACAGTACATGATAGCACGACATTTTTAGGCCCACCTTCCTCACCGTCGTCCCTTTGGTGCTAATGGAAGAAGTTTCATTTAAATCTGGCCTCAACAACCCTCTGTGGCAGAGAATTCCACAGATTCACCACTCTCTGTGTGAAAAAAACCTTTCTCATCTCGGTCCTAAAAGACTTCCCCCTTATCCTTAAACTGTGACCCCTTGTTCTGGACTTCCCCAACATCGGGAACAATCTTCCTGCATCTAGCCTGTCCAACCCCTTAAGAATTTTGTAAGTTTCTATAAGATCCCCCCCTCAATCTTCTAAATTCCAGCGAGTACAAGCCGAGTCTATCCAGTCTTTCTTCATATGAAAGTCCTGCCATCCCAGGAATCAATCTGGTGAACCTTCTCTGTACTCCCTCTATAAATTGAAAAGATAGTTCCGTTTAGATTCCTTTGAATTTGACTTAAGATTTATGCATATTTACCTGACAAAAGTCCTTCAGGTTCAGGCACCGATATGCTTGCTTCTGGCACTGTAGGGAGAAATGATAGAGGGGCTGGGATTTTTAAAAAAAGTTTTAACTCCAGTTAATTTTTATACTCTAATGACTGCAAGGATATTTTAAAAAAAACAGCAGTCAGAGCAACATTATCCCTCCTTGGCTCTGTTACTTACTTGATTTCATGCATTCTGCATTGCACTCAGCTTCTGTATGAAACCTATTACCATTACCATCACAGCCGCCATACCAAAATTGAGTGCAGATGTTGTTTTTGCTGTCAAAGAACCATTTTGCACTATAATCTGAACACTGTGATCCAGCATCAAAATCCAGCATGCACCGATCTGTTAAATATACAAAACAAGTGAGTCGTTAACATAAACTACTCCTTGGACTCTATTCCTCGGAGCACAGGAGCATGAGGGGTGATCTCCTTGAGGTATGCAAAAAATCATGAGAGGAATAGATCGGGTAGACGCCCAGAGTCTCTTGCCCAGAGTAGGGGAATCGAGAACCAGAGGACATAGGTTTGAGGTGAGGGGGGGGAAGATTTAATAGGAACCTGAGGGGTGACTGTTTTTACACAAAGGGTGGTGTGTGTAAGGAACAGGCAGCAGGAGAAGGCAGTTGAGGGAGGTAATATTGGCAATGTTGAAGAAACATTTAGACAGGTACACAGATAGGATAGTTTTAGATGGATATGGACCAAATGCAGGCAGGTGGGACCAGTGTTGATGGGACATGTTGGTCATTGCGGGCACATTGGGCCGATAGACCTGTTTCCATGCTGCGTGACTCTGACTCTAAAATACCTCATCTCCAGGCTAGCATAATCAGGCCCTGCAGAGAGTAGTGCATTCGGCAGAACTCGCCATGGGAACTACACTCGCCCCCCTGCAGGACCTATACATCAGGAGATGTAAATCGAGAGCCAGCAAGATTATGAGGGACCCCTGCCACCCCAGCAACGGACTGTTCCAGCTGCTACGGTCAGGCAAACGCCTCAGCTGTCACGCTGTGAAAACGGAGAGGATGAGACGGAGTTTCTTCCCACAGGCCATCAGGACTGTTAACTTTTATAACTCTAGGGACTAAATTTTGTCTTCTCTGTATTAACTTTAATTTATATGCTGTAACTGTAATTCTTTTTTTTGCACAATCCGCAGGCATTGCTACTTTCATTTCACTGCACATCGTGTATGTGTACGTGACAAATAAACTTGACTTGACTTGACTTGGTTACACGCAGCAATTCGTAGCTGTGTGGACCAGTGTGGATCATTCCCAACATAGGGAGACCTGTTACAGACAGGAAATTAAAGATGGAATAGGTTTGCACACACTATGTTTCATGTGGAAGCTCCTTCCAAGTTGGCCTTGACATATGTTGAATGTTGTGGCAGGACACAAAACCGATTCAAATGGAAATTTTGTTTACACAGTTCATAAAATGTTGTCACGGGAATACTAAATAGAGTATAGGGCAGAGAACAGTGCAGGACTGGATAAGGGGCTTCAGTCCACAATTTGCCGAATAAGATTCCAAGGTGAACTAATCTCCTCTGCCTTCTCATGCTCTCCAATACCAAGCTCATCTAAAAGGAACTACACTCGCCCCCCTGCAGGACCTATACATCAGGAGGTGCAGATCAATACCACTTTCATGTTCGCCTCTAGCACCACCACTAGTCGCCCGTACCAGGCACTCATGGCCCTCTGTATAAATAAAACATGCCATGCACATCTCCTATAAACTTTGCCCCTCTCATCTTAAACTTATGCCCCCCTAACCTTTGACTATTTCTACCTTTGGGGGGGAAAAAAAAAAGATCAGACCGATCTTTAGATATACCCTATCTATGCCTCTCATAATTTTATATACTTCCATCTGGTCTGTACAAGGCACCCCTTGTGAGGCTGAGGATGGAGTGTTGTGTTCAGTTTTTGCCCCCCCCTGTTCTTGGAAAAATGTCACTAAGACTTGAGTTACTAGGCTAAGACTCTAATCCTTGGAGCGTAGAAGGATGATAGGTGACCCATATGGAAGTGCACAAGATCATGAGGGGGAGATGCACAGAATCTTTTACCCAGGTATCACGGAATGCTGGAGTAACTCAGCAGGTCAGGCAGCATCTAGGAGAGAAGGAATGGGTGATGTTTCGGATCGTCAGACTGAAGAAGGGTCTCGACCCAAAACGTCACCCATTCCTTCTCTCCAGAGATGCTGCCTGACCCGCTGAGTTACCCGAGCATTTTGTGATACCTTCGATTTGTACCGGCATCTGCAGTTATTTTCCTATGAATCTTTTACCCAGTGTAGGCGAATCAAGAACTAGAGGTGACGGGGGGGGAAAGATTTAATTGGAATCTGAGGGGCAACTTTTTCACACAGAGGGTGGTGGATATATGGAATGAGCTGCCGGAGGAGATAGCTGAGGCAGAAACTATAACAATATTTAAAAGGCATTTTAAATATGCAAGTTGGGTCAGGTGGCCTGGTTCCATGCTCTATGACTCCATGACTATGTTCAATCTCCAGCTTCTCAAAGAAAGCAATCTAAGTTTGACTAACTTCTACAGCTAATGCCTCCAATCCAGGGAGGATTCCAGTAAAGCTGCACCCTTTCCAAAGCCTACATATCATTCCTGTAATGGTGTGATTAGTACAGCACACAATACTCCATGAACACTTGCACCTCCTGCAACCTCATCTATTGTATCCGCTGTTCCAGACGTCAACTTCTCTACATCGGCGAAACCAAGCGCAGGCTCGGCGATCGTTTCGCTCAACACCTTCGCTCAGTCCGTCTCAACCAACCTGATCTCCCGGTGGCTCAGCACTTCAACTCCCCCTCCCAGTCTGACCTTTCTGTCCTGGGCCTCCTCCATTGTCAGAGTGAGGCCCAGCACAAATTGGAGTAACAGCACCTCATATTTTGCTTGGGCAGTTTACACCCCAGCGGTATGAACATCGACTTCTCCCACTTCAGGTAGTCCCTGCCTCCCCTCTCTACCCCCTCCCCCTTCCCAGTTCTCCCACTAGTCTTCCGGTCTCCGACTACATCCTATCTTTGTCCCGCCCCCTCCCCTGACATCAGTCTGAAGAAGGGTCTCGGCCCGAAACGTCACCCATTCCTTCTCTCCTGAGATGCTGCCTGACCCGCTGAGTTACTCCAGCATTTTGTGTCTACCAACCGATTAAGCCAAGCATATCAATCGCCTTCTTTCTTACTCTACCTATTTGTGTTGCCACTTTCAGAGAGCTTTGACCTGGAGCCCAAGATCCCTCTGTACTTCAATGCTGTTAAGAGTCTTGCCATCAACTGCATATTTCCCCCTTACGTTCAACCTTCCAAAGAGTAACTTACCCCACACTTGCTTGGAGTAAACTCCATCTGCTAGTTCACTGCCCATTGAACTATATCCTAATGTGTAATTTTGCAGCCTTCCCCACTGTTGGAAACTTCAGAGTTCTTACCAACCAACCCATCCACATTGACATCCAAGTCAATTATATGCATCACAAACAACAAAGGTCCCACCACAGTTCCCTGCAGAATTCCACTGGTCTTAGACCTGTAGCCAGTATAAGCACCTTTCACCACAACCCTCAGTCTACTATGAGTAAGCCAGTTCCGAGCCCAAATGAACACGTCACAAATGAACTGTGAATCCCAGGCATCTTAATCTTCTGCGTAGGAAGGAACTGCAGATGCTGGTTTACACCGAAGATGGACACAAAATGCTGGAGTAACTCAGCAGGACAGGCAGCATCTCTGGAGAGAAGGAACGGGTGACGTTTCGGGTCAAGACTGAAGAAGGGTCTCGACCCAAATTGCCACTCATTCCTTCTATCCAGAGATGTTGCCTGGCCCTGAAGAGTTACTCCAGCATTTTGTGTCTATATTAATCTTCTGTATCAGCCTACTATGGGGGATTTCATCAGATGCCTTACTATAATCCATGTCGACACATCCTCCACCTTACCCTCATTTATTCACAAAAAGCTGGAGTAACTCAGCCGGTCAGGCAGCATCTCGGGAGAGAAGGAATGGGTGACGTTTTGGGTCGAGACCCTTCTTCAGACTTTACCCTACCCTCATTTGATCACCTTGGTCATATCCTCAAAAACATGATCAAATTAGTAGGACATGATAACCACGTATAAAACCTATCTATAATTAGCCCATTCTCTTCCAATAGGTAGTTACTCCTATCCCGAAGAATCCTCTCCAATAGGTTACCCACCACTGACGTCAGGCTTACTGGCCTATACTTTCTTGGGTTATCTCTACCTCCCTTCTGAAACAAAGGAACCACATTGGCTTCCCTCCAGTCCTCCAGGACATCACCCATGGCTCGAGAAGATGTATAGATCTCTGTTGCGGCCCCTGCAATCTCCTCTCTTGTCTCTCTTAATAACTTGGTTAGATCCCATCAACACCTTGGGATTTATCGATTTATCATTCTTAATGCTCTTCAAGAGTCCCAACCCTACCTCCGTTTTGATCACAGACTGCCCTTGCATTTAAGTATTCACAACACTTATCTCACTGCCCTCCATTTCCTTTTTCAATACAGATGCAAAGTATTTGTTTTGTGCCTGGCGTACAAAACAAAATACTCCCTGAAAGCAAGTACAAATCATCCCCTTTATTTCACGAACAGTGAAAGGCTTGGATAGAGTGGATGTGGAGAGGATGTTTCCACTAGTGGGAGAGTCTGGGACCAGAGGTCACAGCCTCAGAATGAAAGCACCATCCTTTAGGAAGGAGATGAGGAGAAATTTCTTCAGTCAGAGGGTGGTGAATCTGTGGAACTCCTTGCCACAGACGGCTGTGGAGGCCAAGTCAGTGGATATTTTTATGGCAGAGATAGATGGATTCTTGATTAGTACGGGTGTCATGGGTTCTGAGGAGAAGGCAGGAGAATGGGGTTGGGAGGGAGAGATAGATCAGCCATGATTGAATGTTGGAGTAGACTTGATGGGCCGAATGGCCTAATTCTGCTCCTATCACGTATGACCTTATGACCTTTAACTGTGAACATAGCTACCTTCTCCTTGGTTCTCCTCTCATTTTTAATCTATGTATGAAAAGCCTTGGAATTTAAAAAAATCTGATTCACCAAATACGTTTTTTGCCATTTTTTTGTCCCTTCTAATCACAGGGAGTGTGATTAGAAGCTTCTCCAACTTTAGATAGTTCCTCTGTCCCTCTCTTCCCCTCCCCCTTCCCAGATCTCCCACTGTCTTCCTGTCTCCACCTATATCCTTCCTTTGTCCCGCACCCCTGACATCAGTCTGAAGAAGGGTCTCGACCCGAAACGTCGCCCATTCCTTCTCTCCCGAGATGCTGCCTGACCTGCTGAGTTACTCCAGCATTTTGTGAAATAAACTCCTTTCTAAGGAGTATTTTGCGTACAAATGTACTCAGGAACTTTTAAAAAATAAACTAGAAAATTTGAATTGAGTATTTTCCTACTTGCTTTATATTCTTCAAAGGCCCTGATTGACTTCATCTTCCTAAACCTTGTATGTACTTCCTTTTTTTCTCTTTTTGACTAAATATACAACCTCTTTCATCATGTGTAGTAAGGAACAGCAGATGCTGGTTTGAACCAAAGATACACACGATAAGCTGGAGTAGCTCAGCGAGACAGGCAGCATCTGTGCACCTCTTTCTAGATTTTTTTTTAGATTTAGAGATACAGCGCGGAAACAGGCCTTTCTGCCCACTGAGTCCGCGCCGCCCAGCGATCCCCGCACATTAACACTATCCTACACACACTAGGGATAATTTTTACATTTGCCCAGTCAATTGACCTACAAACCTGTACGTCTTTGGAGTGTGGGAGGAAACCGAAGATCTCGGAGAAAACCCACGCAGGTCACGGGGTGAACGTACAAACTCCGTACAGACGGCGCCCCTAGTCAGGATCGAACCTGAGTCTCCGGCGCTGCATTCGCTGTAAGGCAGCAACTCTACCGCTGCGCCACCGTGCCGCTCTTTCATCACACAAGGTTTCCTTGCCTTGCCATCTCATCTCTCCTTCTTGCTGGAACACAGTGGTCTTGATCTCTGAACAGCTAGCTTTTAAATGATTCCTATATGTCAGATACAGACTACCAATAGCAAATGTTCCCAATCTGCTCTCCTTAGATCCTGCCTAGTAATAACGTTTTCATCGGCCTTACTCCAATTTAGTATCTTACATAGATACGTAGACAATAGCACCGCCATTCAATGTGATTATGGCTGATCGTCCACAACCCGTTCCTGCCTTCTCCCCATAGCCCGAGCCCAAGGTCCAGACGTATCCTTATACGAAAGAATCTTAAAGAAACATATACATTTAATAAGAGATTGGACATGCTAGATGCAAGAAACATGGGTTGAGAGAGTGTCGGGGG
This sequence comes from Rhinoraja longicauda, assembly GCF_053455715.1. Classification (NCBI taxonomy): domain Eukaryota; kingdom Metazoa; phylum Chordata; class Chondrichthyes; order Rajiformes; family Arhynchobatidae; genus Rhinoraja; species Rhinoraja longicauda. The sequence goes on along the minus strand of NC_135960.1, from coordinate 68,056,962 downwards.
AGTCCAGAACCAGGGGCCACAGTTTTAAAAATAAGGGGTAGGCCATTTAGAACTGAGATGAGGAAAAACTTTTTCACACAAAGAGTTGTGAATTTGTGGAATTCTCTGCCAGAGAAGGCAGTGGAGGCCGATTCACTGGATGCATTCGAAGGAGAGTTAGATAGAGCTCTAGGGGCTAGCGGAATCAAGGGATATGGGGAGAAAGGAGGAACAGGGTACTGATTGTGGAATGATCAGCCATGATCACATTGAATGGCGGTGCTGGCTCGAAGGGCCAAATGGCCTACTCCTGCACCTATGTGTAGGAAAAAAAACTGCACATACTGGTTTAAATTGAAGGTAGACACAAAATGCTGGAGTAATTCAGCGGGTCAGGCAGCATCTCGGGAGAGAAGGAATGGGTGACGTTTCGGGTGGAGACCCTTCTTCAGACTGCGATTGAAGAAGAAGAGTCTCGACCCGAAACGTCACCCATTCCTTCTCTCCAGAGATGCTGCCTGTCCCGCTGAGTTACTCCAGCATTTTGTGTCTATTCCTGCACCTATTGTCGATGTATCTGTGTAAAACTTATGGAGTTGTGATCACTAAATCTAAAATGGTCTTCCACTGAAACGCCAGTCACCTGGCCAGGCTTGGTTCCCAAAACTAAGTTCAAAAATGGTCCCTCCTAGAGTTGGACTATTCACACAGTGTTTTGTCGGGAAGCCCTCTTGAATACTTTTCGCAAATTCTGCCATCTATGCCTTTTGCACATCATGTGGAATATCACTGGCTGCCTATGCCCTACTCCTGCTGGTGCTCGCAGGTATTGCACCCGCCAAGCTTCACAGAGAGATCGTCACTCATAGGCTGATGTGCAAGGCCCCATCGGACCTTTGCCAAACATCCTTTGCACCACCTCGCCCAGGATCACAGCAACTTGGACCTCAACACCTGTCATCTCGTCACCCTTTCTCCCGTCACGCAGCGACCCTCTGTGGCTCCGGTTTCAACATACTAGGAGCATGGAGAAACAGCTGGGAACAGACATCGCCACCTCCTCGATTCACTGTCGCACCGAACACCACAGCCCCACCCGGCTCAGACACGCCCCGCAAAGAGTGGGTCGCCCTGAACCGGCTCCGCACAGGGGTCGGCCGGTTCAACGCCAACATGCATCGTTGGGGGTTGCGTCCATCAGCAGCCTGCGTGTGTGGAGCAGACCAGCAAACAGCGCAGCACGGCAATTACGACCGCACTATCCTCCGTCCCCCTGGTGGAGGGGTAGGCCTCACGGCCCTCGACAACAGCACATTGCACTGGCTACAGCGCCTGGAGGGCGGTACATAACCTCTGCTGCCTCAAACGCAAGAAGTAGAAGCACTTCGTAAGTCCCAGTCAATATTGGGGAAGCCATCCACGACCACAGCCCTGGAGATTTTGCATCTTTCCATAATCTGTCTACATACCTGTTCCTTATCTCCTCCTGGCTAGTCAAGCAATAGCACCTTTCTTATTTTTGAGTTCTACCTATTCTACCTATTTGTTCTTTGTGAATGCCATTGTGGCATTCCCCCCGATTAATCGAGCAACTCCTCCACCCCCTTTACCTCCCTTTCTATTAAGTCTTATATATTTTTTACATTATTTACAGAGTGCTATGTTTACATATTCTGATGTGCTGCTGCAAGTAAGAACCTCATCGTTCTATCTGGGACACATGACAATAAAACACTCTTGCATTGGAACCCTGGACATCGTATGGGAGGCGCATTCCCAATCTCGTTGTACCCCTGGGTACAATGACAATAAAGATATATTGTATTGTATTAGGCCGCATGTTCTGTCCCTCCTGAGCCACTGTAAAGGCCCCAACATCATAGTCCAATCCAATTGATATTATCTCTACTTCCCTTTCTAAAGAAAGGAACAACATTGGCTGCTCTCCAAGAATGTTGTAAAACTGCCTTCCTCCATGTTTTGGGGGGATTTTGCAACAAGAAATACATCTTGCACCACTAAATGCCACACGAATCACACAAGCCAACCCTCCCTCCCCCCTAGCAGTTTACCCGAGCAAGAAATTAAACCCTGCTCTGTGAAAAGCAGAATTATTTTCAAGCCTGACTATCGCTGTAAATGTAACCGTTTCAGAAATGCTGTTGATTTAGATTTTAGGAAATTTGAATTGAGTATTTTCCTACTTGCTTTATATTCTTCAAAGGCCCTGATTGACTTCATCTTCCTAAACCTTGTATGTACTTCCTTTTTTCTCTTTTTGACTAAATATACAACCTCTTTCATCATGTGTAGTAAGGAACAGCAGATGCTGGTTTGAACCAAAGATAGACACAATAAGCTGGAGTAGCTCAGCGAGACAGGCAGCATCTGTGCACCTCTTTCTAGATTTTTTTTTAGATTTAGAGATACAGCGCGGAAACAGGCCCTTCGGCCCACCGAGTCCGCGCCGCCCAGCGATCCCCGCACATTAACACTATCCTACACACACTAGGGACAATTTTTACATTTGCCCAGTCAATTAACCTACAAACCTGTACGTCTTTGGAGTGTGGGAGGAAACCGAAGATCTCAGAGAAAACCCACGCAGGTCACGGGGTGAACGTACAAACTCCGTACAGACGGCGCCCGTAGTCAGGATCGAACCCGAGTCTCCGGCGCTGCATTCTCTGTAAGGCAGCAACTCTACCGCTGCGCCACCGTGCCGCCTTAAACAAAGTTTATCCTTAAACAAAGATTTGTTTAAGGGTAAACACCAAGTCAGTTATCAGGCAACTGAACCATCCTACCACAACCGTAGAGTAGTGCTGAACTACTGCAAAGGTGACTAGAGAGACATGAAGGAGGAGCTGGCTAAAGTTGACTGGAAAGGGACACTAGCAGAAATCACAGTGGAACAGCAATGGCAGGAATTTGTGGGAACAATTCGGGAGACGCAGGATCTTTTCATTCCAAAGAGGAATAAATCGTCTAACGGGAAAAGAAGGTGATTGTGGCTGACAAGGAAAATCGAAGACAGCATAAAACTAAAAGAGAAGGCCTATAACATTGCAAAGATTAGTGGGAAGCTGAAGGATTAGGAAGGTCTTTAAAAAACATCTGAAGGTAACTAAAAAGGCAATACAGGATGAAAAGATGAAATATGAAAGTAAGCTAGCTAATAATATGAAAGAAGATAGCAAAGGTTTCTTCAGAGATGTAAAGAGTAAGAAAGTGGACCGCTGGAAAATGATGCTGGAAAATCTTGTAGCTAAATCCCCTGTCAATTATGGTTAGCCATCAATGTACCAAATACAGTACTCTTCCTTCTACAGGTGTCCTATGCATTCTCTCTAAAATACCTATTTCCAAAGCATTGTGCAGATTTATCACAAGTAGAATAAACAGCTTTGCACCTCATTCACAATTATTCTAATTTACACCCCAGCCCCACTCTCATCCAATAATGAATGATATGCCATTAATGCAGACAGCCTGTGATAGAGGACATTTACTACATATCTCTCTTAAATTACACTGAACTTTTATGATACTGTTTGTCATAAGTTCATAAGGAATAGGAGCAGAATTAGGCCATTCGGCCCATCAAGTCTACTCTGCCATTCAATCATGGCTGATCTATCTCTCCCTCCTAACCCCATTCTCCTGCCTTCTCCCCATAGCCGCTGACACCCTGTTCAAATCAGTCTGAAGAAGGGTCTCGACCTGAAACATCACCCATTCCTTCTCTCCTGAGATGCTGCCTGACCTGCTGAGTTACTCCAGCATTTTGTGAAATAAATACTGTTCAAATCAAAACATCTATCCATCTCTGCCTTACAAAATATCCACTGACTTGGCCTCCACAGCCTACTGTGGCAAAGAATTCCACAGATTCACCACCCTCTGACTAAATACATTTCTCCGAATCTCCTTCTTAAAAGAATATCCTTTCATTCTGAGGCTGTGACCTCTGGTCCTAGACTCTCCCACTAGTGGAAACATTCTCTCCACATCCACTCTATCCAAGCCTTTCACTATTCTGTATGTTTCAATGAGGTCCCCCCTCATTCTTCTAAACTCCAGCGAGTACAGGCCCAGTGCTGTCAAACGCTCATCATTGGTTAACCCACTCATTCCTGGGATCATTCTTGTAAACCTCCTCTGGACCCTCTCCAGAGCCAGCACATCCTTCCTCAGATATGATGCCCAAAATTGCTCACAATATTCCAAATGCAACCTTACCAGTGCTTTATACAGCCTCAGCATTATATTCCTGTTTTTGTATGCAAGCCCTCTTGAAATAAATGCTATCATTGAGTTTGCTTTCTTCACTACCAATTTGACTTGCAGATTATTTTTTGGGGAATCTTGCACCAGCACTCCTAAGTAACTTTGCACCTCCAATTTCTGGATTCTCACCCCATTTAGAAAATAGTCTAAGCCTTTATACACTATATTGCATCTGCCACTTCTCTGCCCACTCTCCCAACCTGTCCAAGTCCTTCTGCAGAGTCCCTGCTTTCCCTATACTACCTGCCCCTCCACCTATTTTCTTATCGTCTGCAAACTTTGCCACAAACCTTCAATCCCCTCGTCCAAATCATTAATACATGACATGAAAAGTAGCGGCCCCAGCACCGACCCTTGTGGAACTCTGCTGGTCACTGGCAGCCAACAGAAAAAAGCCCCCTTTATTGCCCCTATTTGTCTTCTGCCATCCAGCTAACCTGCTATCTATGCTCAAATCTGCCCTTTGATACCGTGGGCTATTATCTTCCTAAGCAGCCTAACATGTGGCACTTTATCAAAGGCTTTCTAAAAACCTAGTTAAATAACATCTACTGTCTCTTCTTTGTTTGCCCTGTTATTTAATTCTTCAGGGAATCCCAGCAAATTTGTCAGGCAAGACCTCCCCTTCACAAAGTCTTGCTGACTTTGGCCTATTTTATCGTGAACTTCCAGGTACTCCATAGCCTCTATAATTATAATGGACTCCCAGGATCCTTTATAAAGGACTCTAAAATCTTACCAACCACCAAAATCAGACTAGCCAGCCTATAGTTCCCACTATTCTGCTTTGCTCCATTCTTGTGCAGCGATTTTGTAATGTTGGCAATTTTTCAATCATCTGGGACCACTCCTGACTCTAGTGATTCCTGATATATCACTACCAATGCCTCCACAATCTCTAAAGCCACCTCTTTCAGAACCCTAGGGTGCAGTCCATCCGGCCCAGGTGACCTATCCACCTTTAGCCCTTTCAGCTTCCCAAGCACCTTCTCCTCAGTAATAGCCACTCCACTAACTCCCACCCCCTGACTCTCTTGAATTTCAGGCACGTTGCTGTCAATGTATTGCTGCCCATTACAATGTATATTTTCTTACTTTAACTTAAAACAAAATGTATTAGCCACAGTCACCTCTGTTTTCTTTCCATTGAAACACTGCAAAATATTTAAGCATCATTCATGAACAGTTACCTATTTCGGGATTCTCAATTGGTTCCATAATGACTTGGGTCGTTGTGATTCCCGCAATGGCTTTCAATGATTTTTCTAAAGTTAGAAGAAAAAAAACATACAGGTTTTGCACCAAAAACAACATCTCCCAATCAAAAGTAAGTCCTGCATTTATTAGGGGAATATAATCTTAACTCCATCAGTCCCTTTCTCCCGATTTATTCATTATTCTGCATTGATGGCAAGGTGGTGCGAACCTTTGCTAAGCTCAAAATATCTGGCATTGCTGCATGCACGTTCTTGCCGCTCGGAGTATTGGTTGGGAAGAAATTGCTCTTTTTCGTGCCAGGTCACAGGTTTTGTCCAAATCTAACCCGCGGTGAGCAGCAGAACTATTGAGGGCGTGCAGCGTAGGTTTACTAGGTTAATTCCCGGAATGGCGGGACTTTCATATGTTGAAAGACTGGAGCGACTGGGCTTGTATACGCTGGAATTTAGAAGGATGAGAGGAGATCTTATCGAAACATATAAGATTATTAAGGGGTTGGACACGTTAGAGGCAGGAAACATGTTCCCAATGTTGGGGGAGTCCAGAACAAGGGGCCACAGTTTAAGAATAAGGGGTAGGCCATTTAGAACTGAGATGAGGAAAAACTTTTTCAGTCAGAGAGTTGTGAATCTGTGGAATTCTCTGCCTCAGAAGGCAGTGGAGGCCAATTCTCTGAATGCATTCAAGAGAGAGCTGGATAGAGCTCTTAAGGATAGTGGAGTCAGGGGGTATGGGGAGAAGGCAGGGATGGGGTACTGATTGAGAATGATCAGCCATGATCACATTGAATGGCGGTGCTGGCTCAAAGGGCCGAATGGCCTCCTCCTGCACCTATTGTCTATTGTCTATTGTCTAACACCGTTCAAATTTTGGAAAAGTCCCAGATTTCTTTCACACGACCAGCGTCGTGGGAGATTGAGGGGGGATCTTATAGAAACTTACAAAATACTTAAGGGGTTGGACAGGCTAGATGCAGGAAGATTGTTCCCGATGTTGGGGAAGTCCAGAACGAGGGGTCACATTTTAAGGATAAGGGGGAAGTCTTTTAGGACCGAGATGAGAAAGTTCTTTTTCACACAGAGAGTGGTGAATCTGTGGAATTCTCTGCCACAGAAGGTAGTTGAGGCCAGTTCATTGGCTATATTTAAGAAGGAGTTAGATGTGGCCCTTGTGGTTAAAGGGATCAGGGGCTATGGAGAGAAGGCAGGTACAGGTTACTGAGTTGGATGATCAGCCATGATCATATTGAATGGCGGTGCAGGCTCGAAGGGCCGAATGGCCTACTCCTGCACCTATTTTCTATGTTGTGCAGCTCTTTTCAGTTACACTGAGCTTTGAGGTACTTGTCAGAAGTAACACAACAACAGCATTTACCAGGACTTGTGGTGCGATGTTTGGGGAGGGGGGGGGGTGTGTGTGTGGGGGTGGCAGCAATAAATTCAAAAGCGACTTTGAAAAATCGGCTTCAATGTCGGGAGCCCCGACCGCCCTGACGTGGCAACTCCAACAGCCTGACCGCGGGAGAAGACGGCAGGGGAAGAGAAAAGACATTCTGGCCTTCCATCACAGTGAGGAGGGGACTGGAGGAGACTCACTGTGATGGATGTTTCTTTTTGTTTGGTGTTGGTTTTGTGATTGTGTGTGTTATTGCTTTATTTTTATTGCTTCTTATTGTTGGACTGTGGGTAACGGAATCTCATCCAAAAGACATGTTTTTGGATGAGAATAAAGGCCATTCTGATTCTCATTCTGAAAAGCGAATAGGACGGGCACTGGGAGGAGGAATAGTCGAGGCTGAGAGAATAATGGAATCATGAGATGACTCCAAGCCTAGGCGTGACCAAGACCGTGGGGGGCACGGTGGCGCAGCGGTAGAGTTGCTGCCTTACAGCGAATGCAGCGCCGGAGACTCAGGTTCCATCCTGACTACGGGTGCCGTCTGTACGGAGTTTGTACGTTCTCCCCGTGACCTGCGTGGGTTTTCTCCGAGATCTTCGCTTTCCTCCCACACTCCAAAGACGTACAGGTTTGTAGGTTATTTGACTGGGTAAATGTAAAAATTGTCCCTAGTGTGTGTAGGATAGTGTTAATGTGCGGGGATCGCTGGGCGGCGCGGACCCGGTGGGCCGAAGGGCCTGTTTCCGCGCTGTATCTCTAAATCTAAAAAAAAAAATCTAAGATGGGCTTACATTATTGTCGTATGAATGACTAGCTATTTCTCAAAGAGATGGTTTGAAGGAAGGATTTCTCTGCATCTTATCCAATTCTGCACATAGACTGCTGAGATGGCTGTGAAATATCCTCCTTCCATTGCAGGTCAAACTAACATTCTACACGACAACGGAACTGACCGAAAAATAGCCGTGGGAAAAATCGTCATTCACTCCTTTGGGCTTAGATGGGACTTACTTGTTGTAAATAACCCGCTGTAAATAGACTGTGCTCTGGACTCCGAGAATCCGATCACGGTAACCCTGTATTGTTCCCCATTTTCCAAATCCTTGATGACAATTTCAGGATCGCTGACATTCAGCTTTGCGACCAGGAGGCTCTGGCTCACTTCGACCACAGTGACCTCATAACTCTCTCCGCGTTGAGCTTCGGCCTGAGAGAAACGTAGGACAATACTGTCTTCTGTAACACTGGAGGCAGATAATTCCATTCCTGTTGCAGCAAAAATAGAGACCAGAAATTACAATTCAGAAGCCAATCTCTTGTGGGGAGAATGAGACCAACAACAACCAAAAAAAAAAGCATTGAGCAAAAAGAGATTGAGTCTCTGAAGACCATTTTCTGAACAACTTGTACCCCACTCAGAGAGCCATAGTGGTATACAGCATAGAAACACGTCCTTTGGCCCAACTCACCATGATGACCAAGTCACCTAATGACTTGGTCATCATGCCTGCACCTGGTTCATATCTCTTCCCACAGAACCTAGCTTTGGGCGGCACGGTGGCGCAGCGGTAGAGTTGCTGCCTTACAGCGAATGCAGCGCCGGAGACTCAGGTTCGATCCTGACCACAGGCGCCGTCTGTACGGAGTTTGTACGTTCTCTCCGTGACTTGCGTGGGTTTTCTCCGAGATCTTCGGTTTCCTCCCACACTCCAAAGACGTACATGTTTGTAGGTTAATTGGCTGGGCAAATGTAAAAATTGCCCTTAGTTTGCATAGGATAGTGTTAGTATACGGGGATCACTGGGTGGCATGGACTCGGTGGGCCGAAGGGCCTGTTTCCGCGCTGTATCTCTAAATCTTAATATCTAAAAATCTAAAATCCAAGTATCTGTCCAAGTAGCTTTGAAATGTTATAATTGTAACTATCGATGTCATCTCCTTGGGCAGCTCATTCCATATACACACCACTCCCCATCAGAACTGCCCCCTCCATCGAGTCCTTTAAGTCCACGCTCAAAACCTACTACTACTCCCTAGCGTTTGAGGCCCTCCGAGGGGGCGCTGCGAACTGTTTACGCCTGTCTTGTTAGGTTTGTGTGCTATTGTATGTTCTTTTCTAGTACCTGCACTGATGTACAGCACTTTGGTCAACGTGGGTTGTGTTTAAATGTGCTATACAAATAAAATTGGCTTGACTTGACTTGACACTTTGATTGTGAAAAGTTGCCTCTCGGGTCCTTTTTAAAATCTTTCCCCTCTCATCTTAAAACGATGTCCTCTAGTTTTTTTGGCTCATCCAACCCATGGAAAAGACTGTGGCTAAATGCCTTATCCATGCCTCCGATGATTTTATTTGCCTTGATAAGGTCACAGCTCACCCTCCTGTGCTCAAGGGAAAATTGTCCTAGACAACTGATGAGTTGATAGTCATTGAGACAATCTGATGAAAGGTCAGATCTCGACTCTTGCCTTAGACAAGGGCGGTCACAGTGGCGCAGCGGTAGAGTTGCCGCCTTACAGCGCTCTCAGCACCGGAGACCGATCCCGACTACGGGCGCCATCTGTACGGAGTTTGTACGTTCGCCCCATGACCTGTGTGGGTTTTCTCCGAGATCTTCGGTTTCCTCCCACGCTCCAAAGTCGTACAGGTTTGTAGGTTAATTGGCTTGGTGTATGTGTAAATTGTCCCTAGTGTGTGTAGGATAGTGTTAGTGTGTGGGGATCACTGGTCGGTGCGGACTTGGTGGGCCGAAGGGCCAGTTTCTGTGCTGTATCTCTAAAACAAATCTGCTTCTCACTTTAACTCAACCCCTCCTGAGCTGGCAACATCCTTTGAAGGTTTTTTGTGCACAGTAAGAACATATCATTTTGATCCAAACAATGATGCTAGGAAAAGTCTCGTTTAAGATTCTGTAGACTCTGTACATTTGAAATCTTTGCGTCATTATCCTATAAATCCACTGGTATGAAATGGACACGAACCAGCGTCGCCACATTTTTTGTCAATAACAGTACCACAACTAGTACTGGAGTTTTTATTTTACTGCCAAATGCATGGGTAGTTCTGCTGTCCGTTGGGCACGTCCGTCCTCTCACCTACCCATAATTCTTCGGTTCCAAGAAGGTGGTTTGCTTGAGGTTTTAAGAGTTTAAGAACTCACCTTTTAGTGCTCAATTGATCGATATAGTTGCACAAATAAAGGCGAGCCGCTAAACACGGAGAGAAAAACATCCAGATTTCATCCTCTGGTCTTTGATGTTGGTATATTAGACCTGGAGTCTTGGTATTTTTAGCTGCTATGAAAGTTGTGGGAGGAGGGATTGGAGATATGGGGAGGGGGGGTTGGTGGGTGGAGGAATGGGAAAGATGGCGGATACAAAAGGTTGTGGATGGCCATGCAGGTTCACCCTTTATAGCAAACCTGATCAATATTCTATTGTCACTATTGAAATCTTGTATTTAGGGCATTCAAGAAAGAGTGCAATTACACCAGCTTTTTGTGTCGGTCTTTCGGTTTAAACCAGCGTCTGCAGATCCTTCCGGAACACTGAGGGAATTAAATTCAGTCAGAGCAACAAAGAGAGATGCGAAGGTTTGCTTTTGAAATGTTGATAGGAGAAGGTGGGCTGTCCACAGGTGATCAGGAGGTCTGATCTTATTGCGAAGTGAAATAGGCTCAATGGGACCTGTAGACTCGCCTGCCTTCTCTCACCTGTGTACTTTTGAAGTCCTGTAAAGTGACCACGTAGGAAACACGCAGGTAGCTTGTTGTTTTCGTTAATGGACCATAGAGTCTCAAATGCGTAGGAAGGAATTGCAGATGCTGGTTTAAAACCAAAGATAGACACAAAATAAACTGGAGTAACTCAGGCAGTATCTCTGGAGGGAAGGAATGGGTGACATATACAATTATTAAGCGATTGGACAAGCTGGATGCAGGAAACATGTTCCCCATGTTGTGGGAGTCCAGAAACAAGGGCCACAGTTTAAGAATAAAGGGGAGGCCATTTTGAACTGAGATGAGGAAAAACCTTTTCACCCAGGGAGTTGTGAATTTGTGGAATTCTCTGCCTCAGAAGGAAGTGGAGGCCGATTTACTGGATGCATTCAAAAGAGAGTTAGATAGAGCTCTTAGGGCTAACGGAATCAAGGGATATGGGGAGAAAGCAGGAACGGGGTACTGATTGTGGATGGTCAGACATTGAATGGAAGTGCTGGCTCGAAGGGCCGAATGGCCTATTCCTGCACCTATTTTCTATGTTTCGATGACATTTCTGGTCGAGACCCTTCTTCAGTCTCAAATAACAGCAGCAATAACTCACCCTTAAGTTTGTCTGCAGCCAATGGAACATCGGTTAAGCTAGACACACACAAAAGAAAGGAAAAACGTTAGTCTTGCTGAGATGGTTTTAAATGTGGGCTGTAAAGAGTTCTTGGATTGTGTCTACTTACACCTGCTGGTCAGCATTGCCAAACGTCTCACTTGGCTGGTCACTTTGGAGCAACCCACATCGTCTCTGCACCTCCTCGGACAAGTGGAACGCATTCTCAGCTGGAAGGAAAGACCATCTTTTGTCAGGTGCTTAAACATTGCTATTAGGGAATCAACCAGGCCACTTCTTCCACTGAATTTCGTATAGAAGCATGCACTGAACCAACGTGACAAAAATAATCCAATGGTCCAATTTCTGACCTGTGTTACATTATCTAATCTCAAACAGATGGTTGGGGAACCCACTGCTCAACAATATTTTCCAAACCTAACGAGTACAGAGGAATCCTTTCAGAAAACTTCAAACGCTGAGTGCAGATAAAGCTGGAACGACTGTGTGGAGCTTGTCACAGTCAGCTAGCAAATTGCCCAGGTTGAATCATGGTCTCACTCTCTGGGCAAAGTACGGACAGAGGATATCAATCACCTGAGGAGAACCACCTTTCACCACAAACGCAGCATCTCTGAGAGTAATAGGAAAAAACACAAGAGTGGTGTGGGGGAAATGGACCTGTGGTAAATTGGAGGGATAGACAATAGACAATAGGCCAAACGCATAGCAGGTGGGACATGTTTGTAGCTGGGACATTGTTGGCCGGTGTGGGCAAGTTGGGCCGAAGGGCCTGTTTCCACACTGTATCACTCTATGACTATCACTCTATGGAGAAAATAAACAAGTATGTGAAATAATTCAAAGCTTTTGCTTCGAAATGGAACTGCACCCATTGACTGTGCAAATAGGCACGCCAAAATGTTTGCTTTCTATTCCTCCAAGTTTACACTCCACTCTCACCGCCAACACTGTAGTGAAATGAACTCTTGTACAATAATTCAATTATCACAGGCTGTTCTGTTAGTTAATCTCAGCTATTGCATCGTCATTCCAATTACATTTATGCTTTATCATTGTATTCAATATCTCGTGTACCCTATTCTTTTTTTCTTAGAAATGCTTAAATGAATTACTTTTATTGCAGTACTACATGCAATATGCCTACTGGTTTGGAGATGGGGATTGCAATTAAATAGCTAGTTACTGACCACCTGCGAAGGATGAGAGGGGATCTTATTGAAACATATAAGATTATTAAGGGGTTGGACACGTTAGAGGCAGGAAACATGTTCCCAATGTTGGGGGAGTCCAGAACAAGGGGCCACAGTTTAAGAATAAGGGGTAGGCCATTTAGAACGGAGATGAGGAAAAACCTTTTCACCCAGAGAGTTGTAAATCTGTGGAATTCTCTGCCTCAGAAGGCAGTGGAGGCCAATTCTCTGGATGCATTCAAGAGAGAGCTAGATAGAGCTCTTAAGGATAGCGGAGTCAGGGGGTATAGGGAGAAGGCAGGAACGGGGTACTGATTGAGAATGATCAGCCATGATCACATTGAATGGTGGTGCTGGCTCAAAGGGCTGAATGGCTTACTCCTGCACCTATTGTCTATTGTCTATGGAAAGAAAATATGCACTTCGCACATGTGACAATAAAAGCACCAGTGAACCATGTGCTTTTCATCTGAATAGCATAGCTTAGGGTGGCAAATGATATTGAGAGCCACAGAGACAGACTGCACAGAGATGAATCCTTTGACCCCCCCCCCCCCCCCCAGGCCTACAGACTATCAAAATGACCCGTTTACAATAATCAAATTAATTTTCCGCAGATTCCATCATTCGTCAACAAACTATTGAGCAATTTACAGTACCCAATTAACTTAACGACACACACATTTTTGAGATATGGGAGGAGACCAGAGTTGCTGAAGGAAAGCCACACGATCACTGGGATAATGTGCAAGTCCACACAGACAGCACCCAAAATAAAAACTGAACCTGGGTCTTATTTTTCATTCACCAGTGCTGCAGTGAGTTTTATGCAGTGAAGTTTATTCCAAGATGGATGATCGGGAACTGTGAATAAATGGTCGTGAGGGACTTTCAGGGAACTTTATGGTCCTCTTGCCAAGGGGCACGGTGCCACATTGGTAGAGTTGCTGCCTTACAGCGGCAGCAAACCCGGGTTCAATCCTGACTACTGGTCTGTCTGTATTGAGTTTGTACATTCTCCCTGTGACCTGCGTGGGTTTTTCTCCGAGATCTTCAGTTTCCTCGCACATTCCAAGGACATACAGGTTTGTAGGCTAATTGGGTTGGTGTAAATTATCCCTGGTGTGTGTAGGATGGCGTTAGTGTGCGGGGATCGCTGGTCGGTGTGGACTTGGTGGGCCGAAGGGCCTGTATCTGCACTACTGTGTCTCTAAACTGAACTAAACCAGCAGTGAACGTGCGGGAGTGTCTGCAACTTACCCCTGATGTACTTAGGGAGCAGGCGTGCAAACCTCAACACATCTTCGCTGTGGAGGTCTGAGATCTTGTTAATTGACTTGAAGTACACATCACGAGGCTCACTTGCCAGGTTCATGAGGTCCTGCTTGTTGGGCTCCTGAAACATGTTGAATATAACAAAGAAGAAGCCCTTGCATTTGGCGTCCGTGACGGCCGTCTCCAGCCGCTCCATTTCGGCCTGCGGGAGATCTCCCGTGGTCATGAGGGCAATGAGC